>NC_045996.1:9334649-9567149 GCF_010909765.2 Amblyraja radiata
CCTTCTATAAATTGTCCCCAGTGTGTAGGGCAACAGGCAGTGAAGAAAGCTAATGGAATGTTGGCCTTCATAGCAAGAGGATTTCAGTATAGGAGTAAAGAGGTTCTTCTGCAGTTGTATAGAGCTCTGGTGAGACCACACCTGGAGTATTGTGTATTTTGGTCTCCTAATTTGAGGAAGGACATCCTTGTGATTGAGGCAGTGCAGCGTAGATTCACGAGATTGATCCCTGGGATGGCAGGACTGTCATATGAGGAGAGATTGAAAAGACTAGGCTTGTATTCACTGGAGTTTAGAAGGATGAGGGGTAATCTTATAGAAACATATAAAATTATAAAAGGACTGGACAAGGTAGATGCAGGAAAAATGTTCCCAATGTTGGGCGAGTCCAGAACCAGGGGCCACAGTATTAGAATAAAGGGGAGGCCATTTAAGACTTATGTGAGAAAAAACTTTTTCACCCAGAGAGTTGTGAATTTGTGAAATTCCCTGTCACAGAGGGCAGTGGAGGCCAAATCATTGGATGCATTTAAGAGAGAGTTAGATAGAGTTCTAGGGCCTGGTGGAATCAAGGGATGGGGAGAAGGCAGGCACGGGTTATTGATAGGGGACGATCAGCCATGATCACAATGAATGGCAGTGTTGGCTTGAAGGGCCGAATGGCCTCCTCCTGCACCTATTTTCTATGTTTCTAACTAGTGTACTGGTGATCGCTGGTCGGCGTGGACCACATGGGTTTTCTCCGGGTGCTCTGGTTTCTTCCCACATTCCAAAAACATGCAGATTTGTAGACATGCAGATTAATTGTCTTGGATTAATTGTCCCTGGGATGCAGGACTGAACTAGTGTAAGAGTGATCGCTGGTCAGCCTGGACTCGATGGGCCGAAGGGCCTGTTTACAAGCTGCAACTCTGAAGCTAAACTAATCGAAAACTATTGACATGATTTGAGAATTAAGGGACAGAAGTTTAGGGGGAACTTCTTTACTCAGAGAGTGGTAGCTGTGTGGAATGAGCTTCCAGTGGAAGTGGTGGAGGCAGGTTCGATTTTATCATTTAAAAATAAATTGGATAGGTATATGGACGGGAAAGGAATGGAGGGTTATGGTCTGAGTGCAGGTAGATGGGACTAGGGGAGAATAAGTGTTCGGCATGGACTAGAAGGGCCGAGATGGCCTGTTTCCGTGCTGTAATTGTTATATGGTTATTCATTAAATTAAAATGATTTTCTTCAAAAACGATTTGAAACACCAAACCACCGACACAATGTTAAAACCAAACAGCAGACAAGTAAAGAAACTGTGGACTGCTTGCGTGCATTCATGTGCAGTCGTTTCTCTGGCTGGATACACGCAAACAGAAGATTTTCACTGAACCTCAGCACAAGTGACATTAATAATCTAAACTATAGTTTCATGCAGCACGGAAACAGACCCTTAGCCCAATGTGTCCACGCCAACCAAATCCCCATCCACGCTAATCCCTTCCCCGCACTTGGTCCATATCCCTCTATTCCATTCCTATCCATGTACCTGCACTAGAGTTTAGTTCAGTTCAGTTCAGCTCAGTTTAGTGTGGTTCAGTTTAGTTTTGTATGTGTAAAGGGCCTGTCCCACTTTCCCGTATTCTCCCGAGTTTTTCCCTTGATTCAAACTCGCAGAATGTTCGTAACGAGTCTGTAGGAGTCCGTGGGTATAACCTAGCCGCTCGTTATACCAGCCGTAGGGACTCGGGGCATCAGGTAAGTCGGGGCGTTTTTTCCAGTCTGATAAAAAATGACCATGAGTAATAAAAATAGTCCCGAGCACCTACAGCTGGCATAACGAGCCACTACGATATATCCACGGACTCCTACGGACACGTTACGAACATTCGGCGAGTTTCAAAACTTGGGAGAATTCGTAAATAACTCGGGAAAGTGGGACAGGCCCTTAAGAAAGAACTGCAGGTGTTGGTTTAAATCGAAGGTGGACACAAAATGCTGGAGTAACTCAGTGGGACAGGTAGCATCTCTGGAAGGAATGGGTGACGTTTCGGTTCGAGACCCTTCTTCTTCTTCGGTTCGTCACCCATTCCTTCTCTCCAGAGATGCTGCCTGTCCCGCTGAGTTTCTCCAGCATTTTGTGTCTATCTTCAGTTTAGATTAGTTTAGTTTAGTTTAGTTCAGTGCTGTGAAAGGTTTTTTTGTTGCATGCTATCCAGTCAGCGGAAAGACTACAAACTTCATGCTGCTCTTTTGGAATGAATGGAGCCGCTGTATCGCCATGAAACTGACGCTGGCACAGCCTGCCTGGCACGTCTCCTCACCCATGTGCTGCCTGGCACTCTGTCGCTTGCCTGCAGGGCTCGGAGTTCATTCATGAACTCTCCCCGCACAGCTGACCCTGCAGTTACTGTCTGCTTAGTTCAACATTGCCGCCAGTCCCAGGGCACAACTGCCAAGGCACAATCTGGACCCTTGTGGCACTGGTCCTGTGCGCATGGCCTGGTGCCGACATGTAACAATCTGCTGCTCTGTGTTGCATCAGTCGCCGTGTCGGGTAAAGGATTCTCACCATGCTGCTACAAGTCAATTAGACCGTCAGCTCACGAGGGTGGCACGGTCTATCTTCAGGTTTGTTGAGAATATTGATCATGGCATGCGTTTCTTGCATTTGGAAATTACACACAAAACGCTGGAGTGTCTATTTTATCCAGGGGTGCGCCGGTTTCCTCCGACGTCCCAAAGACGAAGCGGGCTTGCGCAAATTGTCCCTAGCTTACAAAATTCTTAAGGGGTTGGACAGGCTAGATGCAGGAAGATTGTTCCAGATGTTGGGGAAGTCCAGAACTAGGGGGTCACAGTTTAAGGATAAGGGGGAAAGTCTTTTAGGACCGAGATGAGGAAAACATTTTCACACAGAGTGTGGTGAATCTCTGGAATTTTCTGCCACAGAAGGTAGTTGAGGCCACAGTTCATTGGCTATATTTAAGAGGGAGTTAGATGTGGCCCGTGTGGCAAAAGGGATCAGGGGGTATGGAGAGAAGGCAGGTACAGGATACTGAGTTGGATGATCAGCCATGATCATAGTGAAGGCTCGAAGGGCCGAATGGCCTACTCCTGCACCTATTTTCTATGTTTCTAGCGTGTAGGGAGTGGAGCGAAAGTGAATTCACACAGAGGGGCCAGTATGCACATGATGGACTGAAGGGCCTGTTGCTGTCTGATTCCTTTGACAAACTTCCTGAGAATGGCTGACGGACGACTCTATTTCTCAGACTACTGTCTGCCCCATCTGCGTCTCTCATCATTCTAACATGTCGTTGTGAATATTTATTTCCAGTGTAGATTGTGACCAGTCTGTCAAAGTGTCTGCTTAGGTAGACACAAAATGCTGGAGAAACTCAGCGCGTCTCCATCCAAAGCGTCGCCAATTTCTTCACTCCAAAGATGCTGGCTCACCCACTGAGTTTCTCCAGCATTTTGTGTCTACCTTCGATTTTACCAGCATCTGCAGTTCTTTCTTAAACAAAGTGTATGCTTAGTTTGGTGGTGAAGAGGTGTAGACAATAGACAATAGGTGCAGGAGTAGGCCATTCGGCCCTTCGAGCCAGCACCGCCATTCAATGTGATCATGGCTGATCATCCCCAATCAGTACCCCGTTCCTGCCTTCTCCCCCATATCCCCTGACTCCACTCTCTTCAAGAGCCCTATCTAGCTCTCTCTTGAAAGTATCCAAAGAACCGGCCTCCACCGCCCTCTGAGGCTGAGAACTCCACAGACTCACAACTCTGTGTGAGGTGTGTGTGTGTGTGTGTGTGTGCGTGTGTGCGTGTGTGTCTCTCTGTGTGTGTCTGTGTGTGTGTGTGTGTGTGTGTGTGTGTGTGTGTGTGTGTGTGTGTGTGTGTGTGCGTCTCTCTGTGTGTGTCTCTCTGTATGTCTGTGTCTGTGTGTGTCTGTGTGTTCTGTGTGTGTGTGTGTGTGTGTGTGTGTCTCTCTGTGTGTGTCTCTGTGTATGTCTGTCTGTGTGTGTGTGTGTGTGTGCATGTGTGTGTGTGTGTGTGCCTCTGTGTGTGTGTGTGTGTGTGTGTGTTTGTGTGTGTCTGTGTGTGTGTGTGTGCGTGTGTGTCCCTGTGTGTGTCTCTGTGTATGTCTGTGTCTGTGTGTGTGTGTGTGTGCCTGTGTGTGTGTGTGTCTGTGTGTGTGTGTGTGTGTGTGTGTGTGTGTGTGTGTGTGTGTGTGTGTGTGTGTGTGTTTGTGTCTGTATTTGCACACCTGTGTTTGTGTCTGCATGTGTATTTGTGTCTATGTGTGCACATGTCTGCATGCGTGAGTATGTTTGCATGTGTGTGTGCATGTGTGTGTGAATATAAGCTGCTCTGATAGTGTGCACAAGCTCAGATATAAAATAAAACCCATCTGCACACTTGTATTTTTTCCACAACCATACCTGATCGGGAAGCATACAAAGAATACATTTAGTCTGATACAGAGACATCGATCGAGAACAGAGGACACAGGCGGGAATACTAAGCAGATCATCCTGACCTGGTGTAGGTACTGGGTCAGCCTGGCCCTGCCCAACCCATACCCAAACATTCTAGTAGAGTAAGCAGCCAACCGACCCAAACCCCACACACGGAGTCTGATCTCACCAGGAAACCAGCGCCTAAGCATTCAGTGATACACAAAATGCTGGAGTAACTCAGCAGGTTGGGTAGCATAGAAACATAGAAAATAGGTGCAGGAGGAGGCCATTCGGCCCTTCGACCCAGCAACGCCATTCATTTCTGATCATGGCTGATCGCCCCCTATCAATAACCCGTGCCTGCCTTCTCCTCATATCCCTTGACTCCACTAGCCCCTAGAGCTCTATCTAATGCCCCTGTCCCACTTCGGAAACCTGAACGGAAACCTCGGGAGACTTTGCGCCCCACCCAAGGTTTCCGTGCGGTTCCAGGAGGTTGCAGGTGGTTGCCGGAGGTTGCAGATAGTGGAAGCAGGTAGGGAGACTGACAAACACCTCCGGGAACCGCACGGAAACCTTGGGTGGGGCACAAAGTCTCCAGAGGTTTCCGTTCAGGTTTCCTAAGTGGGACAGGGGCATTACTCTCTCTTAAATCCATCCAGTGACTTGGCCTCCACTGCCCTCTGTGGCAGGGAATTCCATAAATTCACAACTCTCTGGGTGAAAAAGTTTTTTCTCACCTCAGTCTTAAATAACCTCCCCTTTATTCTAAGACTGTGGCCCCTGGTTCTGGACTCGCCCAACATTGTGAACAGCATCTCTGAAGAACATGGATAGGTGACGCTTCGGGGCAGGACCTTCCTTCGGACTGATTGTAGTGGGAGAGGGGCGTATTCTATGCATTAACATCACTGAAATTCCACGACGAGTCACTGTTTAGTTCACAGATACAGCATGGAAACAGGCCCTTCGGCCCACCGAGCCAACGCCAACCCTCGAGTTCTATGTTCACCCACTTTCTCATCCACTCCCTACACCCGAGGGCAATTTACAGAGTTCGATGAACCTACACACCTCCATGTCTTTGGGATGTGGGAAGAAACCGGAGCACCCAGAGGAAACCCACACGATCACAGGGAGAACATGCAAACTCCACACAGACAGCAGGCGTAGTCAGGATCAAACTCGGGCCTCTGGCGCTGTGAGGCGGCAACTCTACCGCTGCGCCACTGTGCCGCTCTCAAAAGTAGACTATGGAGTAATGGTATCCACTTCTCAGAGAGTGGTCTCGGCAGTTATTTGTACCCGTTGTGTAGGAAGGAACTGCAGATGCTGGTTTAAACCAAAAATAAACACAATGAGCTGGATTAACTCAGCCGCGTTCGATCTTGACCACGGGTTTGTACTGAGTTTATACGCTCTCCCTGTGACCGCGTGGGTTTTCTCCGGGTGCTCCGGTTTCCTCCCACGCGTACAGTTTTGTAGGTTAATTGGCTTCTGTAAATTGTCCCTAGTGTGTAGAACTAGTGGACAGGTGATCGTTGGTCGGTGTGGGCCGAATGGCCTGTTTTTTTGCTGTCTATCTGAACTACCGTCGTTTATTATTATTTTTGTTTCTCATTATTATAGACATACAGAACCGAAACTGGCCCTTCGGCCCATCGAGTCCAGTCTTGGAGGGGTTGAGGCTCCTTGTGCTTGCGAAAATTGTCTTTGGTAGTGGGGGCGGGGGGGGCATTTTCAGATCACCTCCCTCGATTCGGGAGCTCCTGAGGTTGTGCTGCGGAGATTTAAGACCCCTCCCGGGTCTCACGTTTCGCTGATGTTTACCTACTATTTCTGTTCTTCTTCCCAAAGATCTACCCGGTGGTGACCAACATGAATCCCAGCCTTGGCTCGATGAACGGATACATGGGCATGAATTCCATGGGGTCTGTCGGCAACCTGTCGCCTGCCTCCCTCAACATGTCCTACACCAACCTCAGCCCGCCCCTCTCGGTGCTGCCCCCCACCATCGGCCAGCTCGCCAACGGGCAATCGTCGGTACAGTGCTCCATCAGTCCCGGCATCGGACCGCACGCTGGGCAGACCCCACCGATCAACTCCATCTCCTACCAGCCCATGAACCAGCACCTGGGCTCCTTGGCCTACTCACCGGGACTGAGCCGAGGGAAGGAGCCAAAACCCTATCGGAGGAACTTCAGCCATGCCAAGCCCCCTTACTCCTATATCTCCCTGATCACCATGGCCATCCAGCAAGCCCCCAGCAAGATGCTGACTCTCAACGAGATCTACCAGTGGATCATGGACCTCTTCCCCTACTACAGGGAGAACCAGCAGCGTTGGCAGAATTCCATCCGCCACTCTCTCTCCTTCAACGACTGCTTCGTCAAAGTGCCCCGCTCCCCGGACAAGCCGGGCAAGGGTTCCTACTGGGCACTGCACCCGGACTCGGGCAACATGTTCGAGAACGGCTGCTACCTGCGCCGCCAGAAGCGCTTCAAGTGCCAGAAGGAGAAGCTGGCGGCCCGCTCGGGCCTCGACCCCGGTGCCAAGGGGCTGGAGAACGTGCCCGAGGGCAAGGCCCCGAGCCCCGGCTCCGAGGACGCGGAGTCCAGCCGCTCGGACACCTCGCCGGGCTCGGACGAGCAGAGGACGCTGACCGAGCTGAGGTGCCAGCGGGTGGATCACCCAAACTCCACGGCCACCCCTTCCCCCCACAGCATGGGCCACCCGCTCCTGCCGTCCTCCATCCAGCACCTTCCCGACCTCCACAACGAGCTGAAGATGGACCCTCACTACAGCTTCAACCACCCCTTCTCAATCACCAACCTGATGTCCTCCGAGCAGTCTCACAAGATGGACCTCAAACTCTACGAGCAAACACTACCCTACAGTAACACGTACAACTCGCTGGTGGGCAAAACTGGCTACGACACGCCGGGGCCCATCAACGACTCGAGCTCCTACTACCAGGTGATGTACAACAGGTCGGTTCTCAACACTTCCTAACCACCGATCCCACATCAGACGGAATGAGAACTGCAGACCAGTACCCTGTATGGACTGTCCATAACATCTCAACCTCTCCGTGTTCACCAGGGACTCAACCGATGCCACCATTATTCAGCCATCCCCCACACCCCCATCCTGTCTATAGAAAGAGCCGGGAGCAGCAGTAGGCCACTCGGCCCCTCAAGCCTGTACCTGAATATCATCATGGTTGCCCTTCCCTTAGCCTCTTCTGCGCCACTTTTCCATAACTCTCATATCCTGACTTTTGCAAATATTTATCTATCTCCGCCTTAAATATATCTAATGGCTCAACCTCCGCCACCCCAGAGATTCCCTCGCCTTTGAGAAACATTTCTAACCCCCTCAGTTTTAAGTGTGCAATTAATGTTGGGCAAACGTCCAATGTCAAGCATCCTCATGTCCATGACTCTCCCAACAAGGAAGACATCCCAACATCTACCTCATCTCCAGCCCCCTTACAGTCTTACATGCTTGAGTAAGGTCTGCAGAGTTGATTAGAGGTCATGGAATCTTACAGCATTCACACGGGTTCATTGGCGCCTTGAGTTTACACGTGGCACGGCTGGTAGAGCCTCTACCTCCCAGCGCCAGAGGCCCAGGTTCGATCCTGGCTACAGATGTTGTCTGTGACTATATGGGTTTCATCTGGGTGCTCCGGTTTCCTCTCACGCTCCAAGGACCGACAGATTTATAGGTCAACTGCCTTTGGTAAGTTGTAAAATTGTCCCTAGAGTGTAGGAAAGTGCGCGTTTGTGTGATGATCGCTGGTCGGCACGGACTCGGTGGGCCGAAGGATCTAGTTCCATGCTGTATCTCTAAAGTCCAAAGACGGCTGTGGAGACCAAATCTTTGGTCTTTTTAAAGGCGGAGATTTACACATTTTTGATTAGTACAGGTGTCAAAAGTTATGGGGAGAAGGCAAGAGAGTGGGGTTGAAGGGGAAGATAGATCAGCCAGGATTGAATGGTGGAGTAGACTCGATGGGCCGAATAGCCTAATTCTGCTCCTATGACATGAACTTATGAACACACCTGAAGGGTTTCTTGCTGATAAATCACAGAGGTTTTTGAATGTTGATTTTCAGGAGCATTGCTATTGTTTGGGGCCCTTGGGTAGGTGCTGAGATTCAGTTTGACACGCAATTCCTATTGAAGTGCCTGTGGCTGGAGGTTTGAGTGCACTTTGCTTATGCTTATCATATAGTGCAATACTTCATTCACAAGCGAAGGATAACATTCCCATTGTCCCCGGAACAATGTCCCCTGAAACAGTAGGCCCAGAATCACTCTGAATCTGTGGAATTGCATCCCAATAATAGTCAGCGTTCCGGAAATTGTATTTTTGTAATATTTAACATACCCAGAACCCGTGTCCCAGCCTCAGTTGGCAGCACAGGACCGTATCATAGCAACGGTCAATGTTCCCGGAAATGAGCCTCACAGATATATCTTACAACTGAACCTCAGTATCAGACAGTCTCCCTGGATCTGTACCCCTAGCAATTTTACATCTGTTTCTCAGCCACAGAAGGCATTCCCGGATCTGTACTCAAGGAACAGTCACCAAGTATGGAACTCTATCCTAATATCTGTTGGCAGCATTGGAACCGGATCCTGGCAACAGGCAGCACCTCAGGAACTGTATCCTGGCAATAGCTTAGGAACTGTAACCTAGCGACAATCACCATCCCTGGAACTGTATTCTGGTAATAGTCAGTATCTTTGGAACTGTATCTTAGCAACGGCAGCCATCTTGGGATCTGTATCCCCGGCAACAGTCGGCAACCCTGGAAGTGTATCCTGGCAACAGTTGCCATCTTAGGAACTGTATCCCTAGCAACAGTCGGCATCCCTGGAACTGGAACCTGGCAACAGTTGCCATCTTAGGAACTGTATCCCAGCAACAGTCGGCATCCCTGGAACTTTAACCTGGCAACAGCTGCCATCTTAGGAATTGTACCCTAGCAACAGTCGGCATCCCTGGAATTGTAACCTGGCAACAGCTGCCATCTTAGGAATTGTACCCTAACAACAGTCGGCATCCCTGGAACTGTAACCTGGTAACAGGCCGCACCTTAGAAACTGTATCTTAGCAACGGCAGCCATCTTGGGATCCGCATCCTAGCAACAGGGAGATCCTCAGGAACTGTATCCTGACAACAGTCGGCATCTCTGGAGCTGAGCGCAGCAACAAGGATGGACTCCAGGAGAGGCGGAGGTTGGATGGGAAATGGAGGGTGGTCGCGGGGGACCCAATAACATATATATTTAAAATGCATTTCAACTGAGAGAGACTGAGAAGGGGCAGGACCACCATGTGTTAAAATGAGTTCTTTTATCTTCTCTGCAGTTTGAAGCATAGGATAGTCAGGATTTTTTTACCTTTTGGTAATTGGTTTATGAGGTGAATGTAGATATTGTCCTTTGGCCTAAATGTGTAAAACAGATAAAATTTAATTTTATTAAGAATATTGTAAATCGTTACAGATTGAAGTTGGGTTCTGGAGATTAGTTTCTGTATTTAATGTGCTTTTAGCAATGTTTTTTCTTTGTATTTTTAATGTATCTTAGAATAGCTTGTTGAACGTCTTATTTAATTACACATTGAGAGAGAAGGGAAGGAGACCTCAGTGATAACCTCCCGAGCAACCTCCCTCTGAACAGACTTTACACCGCATGCACTTTAACTGGGGCTAATGGCACGAGCCTAAATATGAAGGCAAATGTGATCTGGGGGCATCCAAACTGGCCTAATACCACAGGCACTCGTACTGTGCCTTGTACCACAGGCCTGTAACTGGGCCTTGTACCACAGGCACTGTAACTTTGCATAGTACCGCAGGTCTGTAATCGGGCCTAGTACCGCAGGCCTAATGCCACAGGCCTGTAACTGGGCCCAATGTCACAGACCTAATGTCACAGGCCTGTAACTGGGCATGGTACCACAGGTTTGTAACCAAGCCTAGTGCCACTGGCATTGTAACTAGACCTAGTACCACAAGCCTAAAACTGGGCCTAGTGACACAGGCCTCTAACCGGCCTGGTGCCATAGGCCTGTAAATGGGCCCACTGTCACAGGCCTGTAACCAGACCTAAGGCCACTGGCACTGTAACTAGACCAAGTTCCACAAACCTAAAGCTGGGCCTAGTGCCACAGGCCTCTAACCGGGCCTTGAGTCAGCGGCTGGTAACCGGACCTAATGCCACAGGCCTGTAATCGGGCCTAGCGCCAGAAGCTTATAATCAGGCCTAGTGCCATAGGCTTATAACTGGGCCTAGTGTCACAGGCCAATAACCAGGCCTGGTGCCACAGGCCTGTAACCGGGCCTAGAAACAGTCCTCAGTGTCCCATGCACCAGGGACCAGCTGGTTGCAGTCCCGGTACTCTGAGCAGATACTGTAGTTACCAGAGCAGTAACCAGGCGGTCTGCTTGCTGTTTGGTGAGCTGGCTTCTGTGTAGGTGTTGGTGATGCCAGCGCAGAAGGAGCGGCAGCAGATGCAGGCCTCGTGCCCATTTTCCCCGCGCGGTGCCCATTCTTTAAGAGGGCCCAGGTTGCTTAATCCCCCGCTCCTTCCCTGGGTGAGGATGAAGAAGTACATCAGTCGGGAGCTCTCTCAGTCAGACCATGCTTCCGACCGACTCTTTGTTAAATTTGTGATGACAATTATATTAAAAAAATGAAATTATTTTCAGTACCACTGTCTCAGTCGCTTGTTTTCACTTCACAACACAGAACACGGAATTCCAAAGACGTACGTTTATAGGTTAATTGGCTTTGGTAAAAATTGTAAATTGTCCCTAGTGTGTAGGATAGTGCTAGTGTCCGGGGATCGCTGGTCGGCGCGGACCCGGTGGGCCCAAGGGGCCTCTTTCCATGCTGTATCTCTAAACTAAACTAAACATAAGTCTGAAGAAGGGTCTCGACCCAAATCGTCACCCATTCCTTCTCTCCGGAGATGCTGCCTGTCCCGCTGAGTTACTCCAGCTTTTTGTGTCTATCTGAACTAAGCATAAGATAGACACAAAAAGCTGGAGTAAACCTTTCTTCAGACTTGAAAGGTTTTGACCCGAAACGTTGCCTATTTCCTTCGCTCCATAGATGCTGCCTCACCCGCTGAGTTTCTCCACCATTTTTGTCTACCTTCGATTTTCCAGCATCTGCAGTTCCTTCTTAACCATATTTACCACCCGATGGATTTGTGTTGACACTTTCAGGAAGCCATGGCCTTGGACCCCAAGATCTGTATCTCAATGCTGGCAGGCTCTTGCAAACATTGGCATGAGGGTCTTTACACCCACAGAGGTTACACAGACCATCTACAGGTTAAGAGCACACAGGTTTCGAGCACCCTGACCTGTAAACAAACTTCCGCAACGTTATCAGTTTCAAAAGTCCTACGTACGTACGCATGTTTGTTCCTAAGAATGACAACATTGATTTCTGGATCTCTGTAAAAAGCCTGGGATGGCTGTATTGCGATTCTAAATGAGGGAGAGAGACAGAGAGCGGGGGAGGGGGGGGGGGAGGGGGAGATGGAGAGAGAGAGGGGGAGAGGGACAGATGGTGATAGAGAGATTGGGAGTAGGAAGTACAGATGGAAAATTAGTCAGATAGACATTCAGGATGGAGAGAATCAGATAGAGATGTGGGTGAGAGAAAAAGGAAGGGAGAGAAAGAGACAGGGAAAAAATGGACACAAAAAGCTGGAGTAACTCAGCGGGCCAGACGACATCTCTGGAGGACATGGACAGGTGACGTTTCTGAAGACGAGTCTTGACCCGAAATGTCACCTATTCCTTTTCTCCAGAGGATGCTGTCAGACCCGCTGAGCTACTCCAGCACTCTGTCTCTATCGATCGACGGTCAGGGTGATGTTGTAGCTGGTTGCTAACGAGAGTCGGACAGGAAGATTAATCCTCCCTCATTAGCCCAGTGTGGCAGACAAACTGCTAACTTCCTCCTGATTGATTGAAACATGATCTGTTTGTTGATCAAATCTACGGGTTAATGAATAAACTGTATCCAGGATATCAGTCAAACGTCACGGTTAAAATGCAGGAGGTTTAAATGTCAGGATCACTGTGGGTGAGTCACAGATGAGATAGAGCTGCCCATTTTCCCATTAACTGTGACCCTTGTGAAATCCAGGTTTATATAACCATCAGAACACGTCCTCGCCCTTCCCCAATACACGTTAGTTCAACGCACTCATGTTCCGCAACTCCAATCATGGGTGGTCCGGTCCACTCTGTTTGACCCATGTCTCCCTTGCCAACCCTGTCTGCTCTTTCCCCCTCATTCCAGAACCAGGGGCCACACACAGTTTAAGAATAAGGGGTAACCCATTTAGAACGGAGATGAGGAAACACTTTTTCTCACAGAGAGTTGTGAGTCTGTGGAATTCTCTGCCTCAGGGGGCGGTGGAGGCCGGTTCACTGGATACTTTCAAGAGAGAGCTAGATAGGGCTCTTAAAGATAGCGGAGTCAGGGGATATGGGGAGAAGGCAGGAACGGAGTACTGATTGGGGATGATCAGCCATGATCGCATTGAATGGCGGTGCTGGCTCGAAGGGTCAAATGGCCTACTCCTGCACCTATTGTCTATGTTTCTTTGTTTCCACATCCCTCCCTCACCTACCCGCCCACTGAAAATCTCCTTGCATCTCTCCCTTTCTCAGCTTTGGCGAAGAGTGTTTGACCTGAAATACAGTCAGCTAAATCTGTCAGTTAGTTAAACTGAGTACGTTAAAATGTCAGTGATTAATACTGACTCAATTTTACTTGCTGTGTTTGACTTTTATTAAAAAGACAAAAATTGTAAAAGATTCTGTGGACTTAATAATAATAAAATAATAATAATAAATGTATTTGTATAGCACGTTTAAAAACAACTCACGTTGACCAAAGTACTTCACATCAGTGCAGGTACTAATGTGATACATACAATGGTACATAGACCTAACACTACATACATAAAATGTTTACAGCACCCCCTCAGACAGAGGGGCTCAAAAACGCTAGGGAGTAGAAATAGGTTTTGAGTCGTGAGTTAAAGGAGTCGATGGAGGGGACAGCTCTGATGAAGAGAGTGATGCTGTTCCACAGTCTAGGTGCAGCAACCGCAAAGGCACGGTCGCCCCTGAGCTTAAACCTAGACCGCGGGATAGTCAGTAGCCCCAAGTCGGCCGACCTGAGGGACCTGGAGGTGGAATGGTGGGTTAGAAGATTTTTATATAGGGGTGGGGGGGTGCAAGCCCGTTAAGGGTTTTGTATACGAATAAGGGGAGCTTGAAGTTGATTCTATATTGTACTGGGAGCCAGTGGAGAGAGGCCAGGATCGGGGCGATGTGGTCCCTTTTACGGGTACCCGTCAGAAGTCTCGCTGTGGCGTTTTGGACCAATTGCAGGCGGGACAGGGATGATTGGCTGATGCCAGTGTATAGGGAGTTGCAGTAATCAAGGGAAATGGCACTGTGGAACGTTGAGAAACCAGTACAAGTAACTGGTTTCTTCATTGCTATAATGTCTTCATTCAAAGTTAATGAGGAAAATACTTGAAATAAAAGGCTTGTGTTTACTGCCATAAGAGAAAAAAGAAAAAAGAAAAAAATGGAAGATACAAAGTGCTGGAGTAACTCAGAAGGTCAGGCAGCATCTGAGGAGGACATGGATAGGTGACGCACAGTAGAGAGCATGCTGACCCGTTGCATCGTGGCTTGGTTCGGCAATTTGAGCGCCCTGGAGAGGAAAAGACTACAAAAAGAGCACAGTTGCTGCCTCAAAAAGGCTGGCAGTATCATCAAGGACCCACACCATCCTGGCCACACACTCATCTCCCTGTTACCTTCAGGTAGAAGGTACAGGAGCCTGAAGACTGCAACAACCAGGTTCAGGAATAGCTACTTCCCCACAGCCATCAGGCTATTAAACCTGGCTCGGACAAAACTCTGATTATTAATAACCCATTTTCTGTTATTTGCACTTTATCAGTTTATTTATTCATGTGTGTATATAGACCTAACACTACATACATAAAATGTTTACAGCACCCCCTCAGACAGAGGGGCTCAAAAACGCTAGGGAGTAGAAATAGGTTTTGAGTCATGACTTAAAGGAGGCGATGGAGGGGCCAGTTCTGATGAAGAGAGGGATGCTGTTCCACAGTCTAGGTGCAGCAATTATGGTATATGGACACACTGATCTGTTTTGTAGTAAATGCCTACTATGTTCTGTGTGCTGAAGCAAAGCAAGAATTTCATTGTCCTATACAGGGACACATGACAATAAACTAACTTGAACTTGAACTTGAACTTTCGGGTCAGGGCCCTTCTTCAGACTTTAATATCCAATCATCTGCATAAACCTCATCCAGAAGCTGAACCTGGCTATCTCAGGTGTGTTCGCCTGCTGCTGTACCTCAGGTAGGGGTATTGGAGCAATTACAATCACAATTTAAAGCAATTGATCTGCTCCAACTAAACATTGCTCACACTGACTCCAAGTTCCCCCGTGATGAAGTTACCCACACCTTCAGGTAACCAGAGAAAAGAAGCTTCCAAAACTTTTAATAGAACATAGAACAGTGTTCGTTGCAAGGTGGCACAGCGGTAGAGTTGCTGCCTTACAGCGCTTGCAGTGCCAGATACCCTGGTTCAATCACCACTACGGGTGCTGTCTGTATGGAGTTTGCACGTTCTCCCCGTGACCTATGTGTATTTTCACCGAGATCTTCAGTTTCCTCCCACACTCCAAAGATGTACAGGTATATAGGTAAATTGGCTTAGTATAGTATAAATTGTCTCTAGGGTGTGTAGGATAGTGTTAGTGTGTGGGTATCGCTGGTTGGTGAAGACTCAGTGGGCCGAAGGGCCTGTTTCCGTACTGTATCTGTATCTGTGTGTATTATACATATATATTCTTTGCTACCTATAAACACACACACACACATTGATATAATATATATATCTACTATGATGTATGTATATATATATATATGTAGTATAAATAAACAAACAATAATAGTGCAAAAACAAAAATAATGCCCACAAGCCTATGTAGTTCAGAGCCAGTGTTCAAACATTGGCATAAACACACCAACTCCGCACTAGCCCAAAACCTAATAAAGTCTATTGCACAAGAAGGAAGTAGGTGCGGGAATAAAGATAAGGGGATGGGAGGGAGAACATTCTTTGCTTGCTATGTGTAGCAAAGCTGGTAACCATGTCCACTTATCCAGGTCTGCTGATGACACACAGATAGGGCCTTGGCGTTAGCAGCGTGGATGCACAAAGCAACACTAACCGACGTGAACAAATGCATTTCAGAATCAAATCAGCGTGCAGTACTTTCGAAATGGGGCAAAGGGGAGGTCTCAGAGGTGTTTCAAAGCTCACAGATCAATCAAAATGCTGGATACACTCCACTGGTCGGGCAGTTTGTGGATAGAGAAACAGTCGGCATTTCAGGTCAAACACTCTTCGCCAGAGCTGAGAAAGGGAGAGATGCAATGAGATTTTCAGTGGGCGGGTAGGTGAGGGAGGGATGTGGAAACAAAGAAATATAGAAAAGAGGTGCAGGAGTAGGCCGACAAAAGTGCTGGAGAAACCCTTCTTCAGTAGGCCATTCGGCCCTCCGAGCCAGTTCCGCCATTCAATATGATCATGGCTGATCATCCAAAATCAGTGCCCCGTTCCTGCTTTCTCCCCATATCCCTTGATTCCTTTCGCCCTAAGAGCTGAATCTAACTCTCCCTCGAAAACATCCAGTGAATTGTCCTCTACTGCCTCCTGTGGCAGAGAATTCCACAGATTCACAACTCTCTGGGTGAAAATAAATAAATTATAATAATACTAATAATACTACTAATAATAATAATAATAATAATAATAATAATAATAATATTATTGTGCACCATAAAGAGGGTGAGTCAAAATGGTTCAACGTTAAACAGCACGGAAACAGGCCCTTCGGCCCAACTCGTCCATGCAGACCACGATATCCCATCTAGGCTAGTCCTGTTTGCCTGTGTTTGATCCACATCCCACTAAACCTTTCCTATCCATGTTTCTATCCAAGTGGGGTCCTATAAATACTGTTATAGTAGCCGCCTCAACTATCACCTCTGGCAGCTCATTCCATTCCCCACCACACTTTGAGTGAAAAAGTTGCCCTTCAGGTTCCTATTAAATCTTGCCCCTCTCATCTTAAACATACATCCTCTGGTTTTCGAGAGAGGGGGAGACAGGGAAAGAGAGAGAGATAAGGGGAGAGAGGGAGAGAGCGGGGGAGAGGGGAGGGAGAGAGAGAATGAGAGAGAGAGAGGGATAGAGGGACAGAGAGAGAGAGCGAGATATATATATGAGGATGAGGGTTTAACCATTAGGGCTAGGAGTGGTGAGTGAGCAGTTCCACAGCTGGAGGCTGATGGAAATGTAAATCTCGTCACAAATGATGAACGATGCTGGGGCTAAATTGTTAAACGTTAACCTGAGATTGACGGGTTTTTGTTAACAAGCATGGTTCAGGAGCAGGGGCAAAGGTGGTTACATGGAGTTTACTTCTTGAACGGGGATCTTATTGAAACATATAAGATTATTAAGGGTTTGGACACGATAGAGGCAGGAAACATGTTCCCGATGTTGGGGGAGTCCAGAACCAGGGGCCACAGTTTAAGAATAAGGGGTCAGCCATTTAGAACAGAATCGAGGAAACACTTTTTCTCACAGAGAGTGGTGAGTCTGTGGAATTTTCTGCCTCAGAGGGCGGTGGAGGCCGGTTCTCTGGATACTTTCATGAGAGAGCTGGATAGGGCTCTTAAAAATAGCGGAGTCAGGGGATATGGGGAGAAGGCAGGAACGGGGTACTGATTGGGGATGATCAGCCATGATCACATTGAATGGCCGAAGGGCCGAATGGCCTACTCCTGCACCTATTGTCTATTGTCTATTGCCCAGGCTCAGTGCCCCCCCTGTACGACACACAGGGAGGGGAAGATAAAAGATACTTGCGGGAGACAAAATGCTGGAGTAACTCAATTGGTCAGGCAGCATCTCTGGAGAACATGGATAAGTGACGTTTCAGGTTGGACATGTTTTTCCGAGATGCTGCTTGACCCGTTGAGTTACTCCAGTACTTTGAGTACCTTCTTTATAAACCAGCATCCTTGTTCCTTGTTCCTACAGAATAAATCATGTCTTGTCTTTCCTCTGACTGGTTAGCACACAACAGAAGCTTTACATTGCACCTCGATAATAATAATAAATAATACTAAAATACTTTATTACGGACTCAAGATCCAGACAAGGGGCAACATTACATATAAATGTATTGCATATTTAAAAAAATATCATGAAGTACATATAAAATCTTGGTATATCACTTATAAAAGTATCATAAATTATATATTAAAAAAAACCACAATACATGAATTAAACATCCAAATTAAATGAATGATCAATGTGCTAAAACGAGACAACGATACCAGTGTCTCCACAACTGGGATTCGTAGCGTGAGGTGCTAAACCTTATGTTTGACAAGGCCACAATAATTACATATTTAGAGTCATTTATCCTGCAAATGAATTTATACATATGATTTCTTAGGATAGCTTCTAAAGTACTGACTCCTGCAGCCACAAACATGTTACTAGCACACGTGACAATAAACTAAACTAAACTAAACTAAACTAAACTAAACTAAACTAAACTAAACTAAACTAAACTAATCTAAACTAAACTAATCTAAACTAATCTAAACTAAACGGAACTAATCTAATCTAAACTAAACTGAACTAAACTAATCTAAACTAATGAAACTAATCTAAGCTAAACGGAACTAAACTAATCTAAACTAATCTAAACTAATCTAAACTAAACGGAACTAAACTAAACTAAACTAAACTGAACTAAACTAATCTAAACTAATCTAAACTAATCTAAACTAAACTAAACTAATCTAAACTAATCTAAACTAAACTAATCTAATCTAAACTAAACTAAACTAAACTAGACTAAACTAATCTAAACTAAACTAAACTAAACTAAACTAAACTAGACTAAACTAATCTAAACTAAACTAAACTAAACTAAACTAGACTAAACTAAACTAAGCCAAACTAAATACTTACAGTACACAAAAAAGCTGGAGAAACTCAGCTGGTGCAGCAGCATCTATGGAGCGAAGGAAATAGGCAAAGTTTCGGGCCGAAACCCTTCTTCAGACTTTCGGCCCAAAACGTTGCCTATTTCCTTCGCTCCATAGATGCTGCTGCACCCGCTGAGTTTCTCCAGCTTTTTTGTGTACCTTCGATTTTCCAGCATCTGCAGTTCCTTCTTAAATACTTACAGTAGCTGGCCTCTGATACTTATTTAATTTCTCTGCATCAAGAGTTATCTGATTCAAGTTCCGGGACCATTTCTTCCCAACTGTTATCAGGCAAATCCAGTTGGCGGACACACTACACATGATCACAATCAAGCCGTCCACAGTGTACAGAAGCAGGTTAACGGGAATAGCGTATGGCGCAAGATAAAGTCCAGTGAAGTCTGATTACAGATAGTCTGAGGGTCTCCAATGAGGTAGATGGTAGGTCAGGGTTGCTCGCTAGTTGGTGATAGGATGGTTCAGTTGCCTGATAACAACTGGGATGAAACTGCCCCTGGGATAGGGAGAGGTTGAGCAGGCTGGGACTCCATTCCTCAGGGCGCAGGAGGATGAGGGGAGATCTGACAGAGGTGTACAAAAATTGCGGGAGGAACAGATCGGGTAGATGCACACACTCTCTTCAAGAACCAGAGGACATAGGTTTAAGGTGAAGGGAAAAAGATTGAATAGGAACTTTTTCACACAAAGGGTGGTGGGTGTATGGAACGAGTTGCCGGAGGAGGTAGTTGAGGCAGGGACTATTTATGAAACAGTTAGACAGGTACATGGATAGGACAGGTGGTATGGGCCAAATGCAGGGAGGTGGGACTAGTGTAGATGGGGCATGTTGGTCGGTGTGGGCAAGTTAGGCTAAAGGGCCTGTTTCCACACTGGATGATTCGATGCATGATAGTACAAGCCCTTGGGATTTATGTGCTTCCAGACTGACAAACTTGTCCAGCTACAATGTCCTTTATTTCCTCATTTCCGCTGCACCCACAACCCTTCCCTGACCCTGGGAGGTTATTAGCTTCCCATAAAGTCAGACGAAAAGTATTTGTTTGATCCCTCGGTTATTTCCTTATTGCCTATTATAAAAAATCCCTCACCTTCCCACCGGGACCCACATTTGGCCCAGCCCGTTCTTTTACCTTTTCACACAGCTCCGGAAACTCCTACAGTCTGGTCTCTGAGTTTGTTCTCTCTTTCATCGCTCTGATAATTTCCTCGCTGAATTCTAAAGAGCTCCCAAACTCTTAGCTCGCTGATTTTCTACCACTTTCAAAGCCGTTTGCATGATTTAACATTATCTGAAATTTCCGATGTTGGGGAAGTCCAGAACACGGGGTCACAGTTTAAGGATAAGGGGGAAGTCTTTTAGGACCGAGATGAGAAAAACATTTTTCACACAGAGAGTGGTGAATCTGTGGAATTCTCTGCCACAGAAGGTAGTCGAGGCCAGTTCATTGGCTATATTTAAGAGGGAGTTAGATGTGGCCCTTGTGGCTAAAGGGATCGGTGGCATGGAGAAAAGGCAGGTACAGGATACTGAGTTGGATGATCAGCCATGATCATATTGAATGGCGGTGCAGGCTCGAAGGGCCGAATGGCCTACTCTGCACCTATTTTCCATGTTTCTATGTTTCTCCTACAAACCATATTTGGCAACATAATAGGGCAACACAGTGGCGGAGCAGTAGAGTTGCTGCCTTGCAGCGCCAGAGACCCACGTTCGATCCTGACTATGGGTCATGTCTGTGCATTCTCCCCGTGACCACGTGGGTTTTCTCCGGGTGCTCTGGTTTCCAAAGTCGTGCAGGTTTGTTTGTAAGTTAATTGGCTTTTGTAAATTGTAAATTGTCCCTAGTGTGTAGGATAGTCAAGTCAAGTCACATTTATTTATATAGCACATTTAAAAAACAACTCTCGTTGGCCAAAGTGCTTTCCATTTGTTTTAAGAATAGCACAACAAAACAAACTACATACACATATACATGTAGCCCTCACTCAGAGGACGTCAGGAAAGGCTTGGGAGTATAGATAAGTCTTTAGTCTTGACTTAAAAGAGTCGATGGAGGGGCAGTTCTGATGGGAAGGGGGATGCTGTTCCACAGTCTAGGGGCTGCAACCGCAAAGGCGCGGACACCCCTGAGCTTATGCCTAGACCGCGGGATATTCAGCAACGCCAAGTCGGCCGATCTGAGGGACCTGGAGGTGGAGTGGTGGGTGAGAAGACTTTTAATGTAGGTGGGGGCAAGCCCATTGAGGGCTTTGTAGACATGGAGGAGGATCTTGAAGTTTATACGGAACCGCACAGGGAGCCGGTGGAGAGAGACCAGGATCGGGGTGATGTGGTCCCTTTTTCGGGTGCCCGTCAGGAGTCTCGCTGTGGCGTTTTGGACCAGTTGCAGGCGGGACAGGGAAGATTGGCTGATGCCAGTGTAAAGAGAGTTGCAGTAATCTAGGCGGGAGGAGATGAATGTGTGGATGATCTTTTCCAGGTCATCAAACCTGACCTAGTGCTAGTGTACGGGGTGATCGCTGGTCGGCTCGGACTCATTGGGACAAAGGGCCTGTTCTCACTCTGTATCTCTAAACAAAACAGGTACATGGATAGCAAAGCTTTAGCGGGAATGTAATAAAAAGGACTGCAGATGCTGGTTCGGGCTGATTCAGCATCTCTGGGGAAAATGGAAAGGTGACATTTCAGGTCGGGACCCTTCTTCGGACTGATTATAGGGGGAGGAACTGGAAGCAAGGAAAAGCATCAGACGGATGTGGGCCAAACGCGGGCAGGTGGGACTAGTGCAGATGGGGCATGTTGGTCGGTGTGGGCAATTTGGCTGAAGTTCTTGTTCCTGCGTTATATGATTCTATGACTGTGATAAATAGGCACTTGAAGGTGTGACTGTGCTCCAGACTAAGACTTTGAGCTAGGAAGGCAGGATTTCCTTTCAGAGATTATGACTGAGCTCAGATATAACGCAAAGTCCTGGGACAGTTTGAATTGAATTGAAGAAGGGTTTCGGCCCGAAACGTTGCCTATTTCCTTCGCTCCATAGATGCTGCTGCACCCGCTGAGTTTCTCCAGCATTTTTGTCTACCTTTGAATTGAAAACCATTTATGTAAAGTCAATCAGGAAGGCATGGAGACTTGGTATGGGCCAAACGTGGGCAAGTGTGACCAGTGTATTTGGGCATATTGGTTGGCATGGCCAGCTTGGGCCGAAGGGCCTATTTCCATGCATGGTGGCTCCATGACTGATTTAATAGCATTGATAGGGGGTTTCTGCACAAATAAGCAACACAAACCCTGTGAATTAGTAACAGGGAGGTGATTGGATCTGATCTCACTGCCATTACCGAGGCATGGATGGTTGAATAGCTGGGGTGAAATATTGCAGGGCCATTGAATCTTACAAAGTTACAGAGAAAGAGAGAATAGGTCAGCCTCACATGGGAGAGCTAGATATATGAGTGGAGCTATGGAATAACAGAGAGAGCAGTGGTGCAGCAGGTGGTGGTGCTGCCTCACCGCTCCAGAGACCCCGGTTCGATTCTGACCATGGGTGCTGTCTGTACGGAGTTTGTACGTTCTCCCAGTGACCTCGTGGGTTTTCTCCGGGTGCTCCGGTTTCCTCCCACATTCCAAACACGTCCAACTCTGTAGGCTAATTGGCAATTGTCCCTAGACTGTGTAGGATAGTGATGAGGCACGAGGGTCGCTGGACAGCACATACTCGGTGGGCCGAAGGGCCTGTTTCCGAGCTGTATCTCTAAACTAAACTAAACTAAATCTGAAGACCTACTAAATCTGATTGTCACCTTGTCGTGGTGGAGAAGCTTGTGTGGTCCTGAGATCCTGAGTGCGATGCCGTCTGGAGCTATGCTCCTGGTAGGGCCACCCATGGTAAGGTCGAGGGGGAGGTCTCTGACAAAGAGCAATCCAACCAAGACCTCAACGGTGGAACAGGCGGAGGACGATGGCTGACCTTAGCGGAGCGTCACAACGGCTGGGAAGGCGGATGAAGGCTGCAGCAGAAAGGGGTCTCCGGTCGTCTTGGACTCCATGCCACTGGATCCTGACCCAGATCTGCCAAGGACCGTGGGGTGGCTGTCTGTGCACCAGTCTCCCCACGTTAAACAAAGTCACGCACAGGCGTCCTCCAACCCTGGAGACACCCATGGTCAGCCATAACCAAAGGAGGCCTAAGTAGACTTGTACTAAGAGGTGACTATAGTAATGACAGATGCAGTATGGACTGCGATTTTTAATCTTCCAGAGTAGTTTGCATTGGAATGTTACAGAGCAATAGAGGAAAATATGTATCAGTAGGTTCTGCAAGTGAAATAATTGTGTTTATCATTAAGGATGTGGCACCAGGAATCTTGGAAAATTGAAGAACATTAAGGCAGATTTAACACTTAAGAGCATCAGGTAGTTTAGTAAGAGGGTAAATTAGGAATACAACTGCTGTCTAACTATTTAGATTTGAATCTAAACTTATGTAGATTTTAAATCAATTTTAAAATAGATAAAATAATTTAAAATGTTAAAATTATTGATATTGATATCAATATTAAAATTTAAATATTACACTCATTAAAATCTATTTAAAATAGACAATAGAGATATATATTTGAATTATTTCAGAAATCATCCCATGATGTGTTGAAGAGAAGCCTAGGAATCATGGCGTATGTTATGCTTGCCTTCATTAGTCGGGGCATTGAATGTAAGAGTCAGGAAACCATAGGTACACAAAAATGCTGGAGAAACTCAGCGGGTGCAGCAGCATCTATGGAGCAAAGGAAGCAATGTTTCGGGCCGAAACCCTTCTTCAGGAAACCCTTTCCCGTCAGGAAACCATGTTGCAGCATTATTAATCTTTGGTTGGGCTGAAGAAGGGTCTCGACCCGAAACGTCACCCATTCCTTCTCTCCAGAGATGCTGCCTGTCCCGCTGAGTTACTCCAGCATTTTGTGTCTATCTTCGGTAGATAGTAATTCAGGACTGCTCTCTGGGTGTGGCAAGGCTGGGATGATTCAGTCGCCTGATAACAGCACCAGCATCTGCAGTTCCTTCCTACACATTTGGAATATTGGGTGCAGTTCTGGTTGTGTATTGTACCTATACCTTCTTCCCGATGGCAGGGGTGGAATGAGAGTGTGGCCAGGGAGGGTGGTGTGGGTCTCTGAAGATGCTGGCTGCCTTTTTGAGGCAGCGACTCCTGTAGATCCCTTTGATGGTGGGGAGGTCAGTACCTGTGATGGACCGGGCAGTGTTCACCACTTTATACGATCTTCATTTCTGGCCATTCAAGTTCAAGGTGCATGGGCAAGTCGGCACACTCCAATGACGTACAGGTTTGTAGGTTCATTGGCTTGGTATAAATGTAAATTGTCCCTAGTGTGTTTAGGATAGTGCTAATGCGTGGGAATTGCTGGTTTGTGCGGACTCGTTGGGCCGAAGGGCCTCTTTCTGCCCTGGATCTCTAAACTAAACTAAACTAAATAAATGCTAATGTTGCATTTGCCTTTCTTACCAAATATTCAAGATAGACCACTCCTGCTAAATGCAATGGGCTGACGTGTAGTACGCAACGGAGCGGAACGTGGGCCTTTTGTTCATCCATTTCAGTAACCGGACCCGACCCGACCCGACCCGCAGTGTAATCAACGTTGCGGGGGAACAGTTTTGAGTCAATAAATTTAAATTCTGAAAAAGAGGAGAAGATTTTTACCAAATAACTTTTATTTTTACGAGGATGTTTCCGTAACCGGCTTCCGTCTCCGCACTAGTATCTTTGCTCTTCTACGGGATCTTTGGTGCAGAGACGGAAGCCGGTTACGGAAATGGGGCCGAAAATTACCCATGAATCTGCCCATGACTGTACTACGTCTTTTTCGTCGAGTGGACGATCTTGCTCACTGTAGGATCTTTGCTTCTTACTACTGATTCAACTTGCAAATGACCTTTTTTTTGTGTGTGGGATAAAATGAAAGGTGGGGGTGGGATAACAGAAGGCTGGCTGAGTTGATCTCTGCTCTCTGGACATGAGGTTTCAGGGAGAGGGTGGGGGGAGGAGGGGGGGTGGGGAACCATCAGCTGAGCCAGGAGATGTTCCCAACCCTCTGCCCCTCAAGCTATTTCCACAGCCAGTTCCAAGCCTGGGGGTTTGGTGCGGTGGGTGAAGCAGCCAGACGTGGATGGAGCCAAGAGTTGCCGGCCTGAATGCCGTCTGTGTCTGATTCACACCAACATTCCACGTGGAAGAAAGCTGCAGTGTTTGCCGTCTGCTCCCCAGCCCAACCCAGACGGCATTGAGAGAGCCGAGAGGGGAAAAAATAGCCATGTGTAGCCACCAGAACTTGCGGAAATCCTCGGCTGAACAGCCAGCGGGGAAATGTCAAAGACCAGGGGACATGGCTTTAGGGTGAGGGGGGTCAACGTTTGATGGCAATGTGCGGGCAAGTTTAGTTCTGTCCGAAGAAGGGTCTCGACCCGAAACGTCACCCATTCCTTCTCTCCAGCAATGCTGCCTGGCCCATTGAGTTACTCCAGAATTTTGTGTCTATCTTAGGAGTAAGATACACATCTAGTTTCCTTCCTACACATCTAGTTTAGTTTAGTTTAGTTTAGTTTAGAGATACAGCGTGGAAACAGGCCCTTCGGCCCAGCGAGTCCGCGCCGACCAGCGATTCCCATACACTAATAATAATAATAATGGATGGGATTTATATAGCGCCTTTCTAATATTCAAGGCGCTTTACATCGCATTATTCATTCACTCCTCAGTCACACTCGGTGGTGGTAAGCTACTTCTGTAGCCACAGCTGCCCTGGGGCAGACTGACGGAAGCGTGGCTGCCAATCTGCGCCTACGGCCCCTCCGACCACCACCAATCACTCACACACATTCACACACATTCACACACAGGCGCTATCCTACACACACTGGTGACAATTTACAGTTTTACCGAAGCCAATTAACCTACAAACCTGTACGTCATTGGCATGTGAGAGGAAACCGAAGCACCCGGAGAAAACCCACATCTTAAAAAACATGCGGGTTTGTAGGTCAATTGGCCCCTCTGTACAATTGCCCCAAGTTTGTTGTGAGTGGATGCAAAAGTGAGATAACATGGAGCTAGTGTGAATGGGAGGTCGAAAAGCCGGCATGGAATCGGTGGGCCGAAGGGCCTGTTTCCACACTGTATCTCTAAACTAAACTACAGGCACTCACGAACATACACAATTGGCGACTTATGTAAACTCGCACTCACGTGAGCAATTCTTTACGCCCACTGCATTAAGCCTGAGTTGCGGCTCTCGATAGCAGAGTACTACCGCCATCACATGCATCCGTTTCCGTAAACTTGTCTCTCCTGTTGTCTCTGTGATGGAGTCTCCATATTGGAACTCCCACACGGTCTCTGTGTCAAAGCTCCCCCCATGGTCTCCATGACCGCGCCTTTGTGGTTGCAGCACCTAGACTGTGGAACAGCATCACTCTTCCCATCAGAACTGCCCCCTCCATCGACTCTTTTAAGTCTAGACTTAAAACCTATTTCTACTCACAAGCGTTTCTTGAGGTCCTCTGAGGGAGCGCTGTATGTATATATGTATTTATGTATTGTAGATCTATGTATCACTGTATGTAGCATGTTAGTTCCTGCACTGATGTAAAGCACTTTGGTCAATGAGAGTTGTTTTAAATGTGCTATAGAAATAAAATTGACTTGACTTGACATCGCAGATCCCACCGTGGTCTCCACCTTGGAGCTCCCCGCTTGGTCCCCACATCAGAGCTCCCCTGTGGTCTCCGGTTGGAGCTCCCCACATGGTCTCCACCTTGGAGCTCCCCCATGGTCTCCTTCTTGGAGCTCCCCCATGGTCTCCATCTTGGAGCACCCCACATGGTCTCCATCTTGGAGCTCCCCCATGGTCTCCACCTTGGAGCTCCCTCATGGTCTCCACCTTGGAGCTCACCATATGGTCTCCACCCTGGAGCTCCCCTGTGGTCTCCACCTTGGAGCTCCCCCATGGTCTCTGCTCAGTGCTCCCCCATGGTCTCCACCTTGGAGCTCCCCCATGGTCTCCACCTTGGAGCTCCCCCATAGTCTCCACCTTGGAGCTCCCCCATGGTCTCCACCTTGGAGCTCCCCCATGGTCTCCCCCATGGTCTCCACCTTGGAGCTCCCCCATAGTCTCCACCTTGGAGCTCCCCCATGGTCTCCACCTTGGAGCTCCCCCATGGTCTCCACCTTGGAGCTCCCCATATGGTCTCCACCTTGGAGCTCCCCTGTGGTCTCCACCTTGGAGCTCCCACCGGAGTGTTTGTGTCGAATAATAATTGCAGGCGTGGGCATTGGCATTTGTGTTGCCGACTCACACAACACAACACCTGACTGTGACTGTGAACCAAGTGTCGGTGGGACGCAGCGCCGGGCGTTGCAGCTCCACGCTGGAGAGATCCCCTCCCGACAGCATGACCCTCCCCCTGCAACGTTGCAACCTCCCTCCGCCCGCCGCTCCTTGCCAAAGCTGACCCTGGCGAGACGGGCTGATCGCTCGCTGGTCTGGGGAAGTGCGGCGGCGAGGGAAGGAAGGAAGTGGGAAGGATCTCTTGTAATTAAATGGGTCAAAGTGAAATGTCAGTGTTGTGTGTGTGTGTGTGTGGGGGGTGAAAGTGCCTTTGTGTAAACACCCACCAGCCGCTGCTGCGAATGGTCGAAGGTGTAACATGACTCCTCGCCGCGCTGCCTACAATCACCCCTTTCACTCGTGCATCGCTTCTGCTTATTTAACCAGAGAGGTTTGTTATCCCCCCTGTCTGACCACCTTCACGTTGCAAGTTTAAAAATAACCCCCGCACGGTTTGAACTGAGGGAACTGTGATCTGCGTCTCTGCTATTTGTAACAGCACACCTCGACCCAGCATACTATCGATCCGTGTCCTTCCTGCCCCTTTCCGATAATAGCAGGCTGCCGATTTCGTGGAACAAGCGGAATGGGATTCGCCTCTAGTGATTCAAGATTCAAGAATCATCGCTCCATAGATGCTGCTGAACCCGCTGAGTTTCTCCAGCTTTTTTGTCTACCTTCGATTTTCCAGCATCTGCAGTTCCTTCTTAAACAAGATTCAAGAGAGTTTATTGTTATGTGTCCCAGATTGGACAATGAAATTCTTGCTTTGCTTCATATCGTAGACATGAATACAGAACAGAACAGTGTGTCCATATACCATTGAATATATATATATATATGCACACATAAATAAGCCGTGGACAGGTTTCCTCCCACATCCCAATCTTGTTCGTCCCATTTACCCCAGGCAACTTTAATAGCACAATATTATTTCACTTATTTATGAACAGCTAATGATGAATAGATGGTAGGTGAAAATTGCCCAACGCATCACCGGTTCCTCGCTCCCCTCCATTGAGTCTGTCCAAAGCAAGCGATGTCTGCGAAAGGTGCTCAGCATCGTCAAGGACTGCTCTCACCCCAACCACAGACTGTTTACCCTCCTACCATCCGGGAGGTGCTACAGGTCTCTCTGTTGCCGGACCAGCAGGTCCAGGAACAGCTTCTTCCCTGCGGCTGTTACATTACTTAACACTGCACCTCATTGATTGCCTGTCACCCCCCCCCCCCCGACACTCCTTCCACCAGAAAAAATTGCACTACTACGACTGTATGCATGTAAATGTATTTATTTATTGCTCATATTCGATGTCACTCTTCTAGGGAGATGCTAACTGCATTTCGTTGTCTCTGTACTGTACACTGCACAATGACAATGAAGTTTGAATCTGAATCTGAAGGTATACCAGAACCAAACTCAGTCAGTCAACAAGAAAAAATATGTATAAATCCAGAATCAACAAATGTACCTCCTGGGTAGGCGAAATTCACCCCCTGGGGGCAAATTTACCCCAGGTTGGGAACCCTTGCTTTACAGTGCAGAAACAGGCCCTTCGGCCCGACTCGCCCATGCCGACCAACATGCCCCATCAACGCTTGGCCCATTCACCCACGATTCGCCCATATCCCGCTAAACCTTTCCTGCCCATTAAGAAAAGTCTCGACCCGAAAGATCACAAATTCCTTTTCTCCAGAGATGCTGTCTCACCCGCTGAGTTACTCGGGTTTTTTTTGCCTTATTTGTTCCAAATGTCTTTTAGGGTGGTATGGTGCCGCCTCACAGCGCCAGAGACCCGGGTTCGGCCCTGACTGGGGGTGCTATCTGTACGGAGTTTGTACGTTCTCCCCGTGACCTGCGTGGGTTTTCTCCGGGTGCTCCGGTTTCCTCCCACACTCCAAAGACGTGCAGGTTTGTAGGTTAATTGGCTTCGATAAGATCTGTAACTTGTTCCTGGTGTGTAGGATAGTACGAGTGTCCTAGTCGACACAAACTTTGAGAGCCGAAGGCCCTGTTTCTAGCCCAGCCCTCTAGAGTGCTGCATGTCTTTGGGATGTGGGAGGACCGAGGTGAAACCCACGCGGCCACAGGGAGAACATGCAAACTCCACACAGACAGCACCCGAGGTCAGGATCGAACCTGGGTTGCTGCTGCTATGAGTCTGTGGCTCTGCCCGCTGCACCACTGCAGCAGATGAGGGAACCAGCTGGCTTTCTGCAACAACTGCGGCCACTTTTACAATCTTTTACCTGGAGTTTTTGTAAGAACCAAATTCGTGGTGAGATTTAAAGTCATATCTTCACCTTATTTGCATTGTAACGATCTACACCTCCATCCCCTGCACAACTGGAGAAGTGACTTTCTTTTAAATGTTTCTTTTAAACACAGGGTGGGAAATGAGTTAGATATTATAGCGTTAAGCATGGAGCCTGGGGTTAGGTGTGCCTATGTGCCCTTCACAATTAGAGGGCATGGGGCATTATGAGGCAAGGTGTGTTGGCACCTTGCCCATCACCAGCCATGAGTCACACAACCAAGACGCTCGCCGAACAATGGGCCACTTCAGAAGTGTCCCACCCAACCCATGACATCACACTCGGTATGGTATCGGGCAGGATTGAGCGATAATGCAATGAATAACTCACCACACCTTTTCCGCTGTATATCTCTGCTTCATTAAATCCTTATCAGATCACACTGGGTTTCTACCTGAGGTACGTGCTCGCCTATTCTGAGCTCACATCTGTTCTTGTCCCCAAAGGTGAGCAGTTGTGTCTTCGTCCCACTTGGAAATAATATTCAAGTCAAGTCAAGTCATATTTATTTACACAACACATTTAAAAAACAACTCTCGTTGGCCAAAGTGCTTTACATTTGTTATAACAATAGTATAAACAAACAAACTACATACATATATACATATAACCCTCGCTCAGTGGACGTCAGGAAAGGCTTGGGAGTATAGATAAGTTTTTAGTCTTGACTTAAAGGAGTCGATGGAGGGGGCAGTTCTGATGGGAAGGGGGATGCTGTTCCACAGTCTAGGAGCTGCAACCGCAAAGGCGTAGCTTTGCGTTTGGTTTATTTTTGTCAAGGCAACACCGCGAAAAACTTTCTTCACTTGCTCTATTCACTGGAGCGCAGGAGGGTGAGGGGTGATCTTGTAGAGGTGTATTAAATCAGGAGAGGAATAGATCGGGTGGACTCACAGAGTCACTTGCCGTGGGGAATTGAGATCCAGAGGATATAGGTTTAAGGTGAAGGCGGAAAGATTTGATAGGGATACTAGAGCAAGTGGGACCAATTGGGTCCCGTTCCCTCAACAAGCGGTTGCGGGGGGAGGGGGGAGTATGAAGGGTAACTTTTTCATGCAAAGGGTGGTGGGTGTATGGAACGAGCTGCCTGAGGAGGTAGTTGCGGTAGGTACTAGTTAAGAAACAGTTAGACAGATACATGGATAGGACAGGTTTAGAGGGATATGGGCCAAACATAGGCAAGTGGGACTAGTGTGGATGGGACATGTTGGCCAGTGTAGGTAAGTTGGGCCGAAGGGCCTGTTTCCACACTGTTTCACTCTTTGACTATGATTCTCCGTCTCAAATTCTCAAATTGCAGTCGCTGCCTCAAAAAGGCTGGCAGTATCATCAAAGACCCACACCATCCTGGCCACACACTCATCTCCCTGCTACCTTCAGGTAGAAGGTACAGGAGCCTGAAGACTGCAACAACCAGGTTCAGGAATAGCTACTTCCCCACAGCCATCAGGCTATTAAACCTGGCTCGGACAAAGCTCTGATTATTAATAACCAATTATCTGTTATTTGCACTTTATCAGTTTATTTATTCATGTGTGTATATATTTATATAATGGTATATGGACACACTGATCTGTTTTGTAGTAAATGCCTACTATGTTCTGTTGTGCTGAAGCAAAGCAAGAATTTCATTGTCCTATACAGGGACACATGACAATAAACTCACTTGAACATGAACATGAGGACATTCAAGTCATACACAAGTACTACGGGTGCTGTCTGTACGGAATCTGTACGTTCTCCCCGTGACCACATGACTTTCCTCACACACTCCAAAGACGTAGAGGTTTGTAGGCTAATTGCCTTGGTAAAATGATAAATTGTCCCAAGTGTGTAGGATGGTGCTTGCAGGTCAGCGCGGACTCGATGGGACGAAGGGCCTGTTTCCCCATTGCATCTCTAAACGAAACTAATCCAGAGATGCTGCCTGACCCGCTGAGTTACTCCGGCGCTTTGCGTATATCTTCAGCATAAACCAGCATCTGCAGTTCCTTCCTCACACATTGAGAATCTGATTGAACGCACATAAGACAATGAAACTCTTGGCTCCTTGGGACTGGATGGCGTCTCGTGGGTGGAGGTGGGGAGGGGACGGAGGAGTTGTGCTGACTGCTCCCTGTACCTGCATCCACCTCCTCGCCTCTTTGAATGGACGCACTGTGCAGCCTGTGGCTGTGCTCGCAACCTGCCAACTCCTTCCAGCTTTATTTTTGCCCGGTGAATGCGCCCCATTGTGAGCTCCTTCTTGGGAGGACTGGAGGTCCACGGAGGTTTCAGTAACCAACCTTGCTTTTGCCAAGGCCCACCCTTGCTCTCAACGCCCCCTGTTGAAGATCTTTGGTTCCTCCACACCATTTTATCCTGTGGCTGTCAAACTGTACAACTCCTCCCCCTTCCGTCGTGGGCTAGACTGACTCCCCTCCCCCCCAATCTTCGCACCTCCACTCGGTCCGTCTTAACCTACCTGATCTCCCGGTGGTCCGGCACTTCAACTCCCCCTCCCATTCCCAATCTGACCTTTCTGTCCTGGGCCTCCTCCACTGTCAGAGTGAGGCCCAGCGCCAATTGGAAGAGCAGCACCTCATATTTCGCTTGGGCAGATTACACCCCAGCGGTATGAACATTGACTTCTCTAACTTCAAATAGCCCTTGCTTTCCCTCTCTCTCCATCCCCTCCCCCTTCCCAGTTCTCCCACTAGTCTTACTGTCTCTGACTACATTCTATCTTGGTCCCGCCCCCCCACCCCCCCTGACATCAGCCTGAAGAAGGGTCTCGACCCGAAACGTCACCCATTCCTTCTCTCCAGAGATGCTGCCTGTCCCGCTGAGTTACTCCAGCATTTTTGGTCTATCCCCAATCAAATTAATCTGCCAACAGCCATAAAAACATAAGATACATGAAACATGAAATGAAAGTGATGAGTGGAAAGGATTGGGGATGTGGAAAGATTTGGGGAGGAGGGGGTGGAAAGGGGAAAGGAAGTCAGTCTACCCCCTGATAGCCACAGGGAAGAAAGATCTCCTATGGCCTTCTCCTAATGGCAGGACCGTTTACAGCATTGATGTACAGAGGGGTCTTGGCGTCCAAGTCCACATCTCTCTAAAAGTGGCAACACTGGTAGATAGAATGGTAAAGTAGGCAGGCTTGCCTTCATTGGTCTGGCCGTTGAGTACAAGAGTCAGGAAGCCACAATGTTGCTTGATAGGACTTTGGGCTCGGCTGCGTTTGTAGTATTGCATGCTGTTCTGATCACCCCAATACAAGAAGGATGAGGAGGCCCTTTAATTCTGAGGCTGTGCCCTCTGGTCCTAGACTCTCCCACCAGTGGAAACATCCACTCCACATCCACTCTATCCAGGCCTTTCACTATTCGGTGAGTTTCAATGAGATATCCCCTCATCCTAAGTTCTGCATCGTAGTCCTGTTATTAGTTGTGTGTATAATGCCCGGGACCTGTGTATATCATGGGTTTTTCCATGTTGTGGAGCTGTGTGGGAGACCCGTGTTAAACCGGTGGGGGGTGGGATCAGCTGTTCAAAGGGTTAACACGTGGCCCTGGGAGCACAGCTTTGGTAACACTGTGCCGGCTCCCGCAATCCTTCTTCCTCAAAACATCCGGTGAATGAATTAGCCGGTTTGTGCAGCTCGGCCTCCCTGGTAAAGTAAACTGTGGAAGTTTCCTCCCTCCCCCTGCCCTGGTCCCGGGCTCCTGCTGCAGGCTGCGACGGGAACACTCTCGCCTTTGTGAGGGGCCACAGCCTGGTCCAGAACCAGCCTTCCTCTCCACATAAAGATCCCTCTGTCTCCCTCCCCACAAAACAGCCAGCTAACAGATCTTCTGTGGGAGGGGAGCGGAGAGGGGAGAGGAGGGGAAGAGAGGGGAGAGGAGGGGAGGAGATGAGGGGAAGAGAGGGGAGAGGAGGGGAGAGGAGGGGAAGAGAGGGGAAAGGAGGGAGGGCGAGAGGAGTAGATGAGGTGATAAGGCCGAGGGGAGAGGAGGGGAAAGAGAGGGGAGAGGAGGGGAAGAGCGGGGAGGAGGTAGGAGGAAGGAGCCAGAGAGAGGAAGAGGGGAGAGGAAGGGGGGGGGAGGGGGGAGCGGCGGAGGAGAGGGAGGGGGAAGGTGGGGAGGGGCAGAGGAGGGAAGGAGAGGGTGAGAGGAACATGAACGGGGGGGACGAGGAGGGGAGGAAGAGGATTGAGGGGAGAGGAGGGGACGGGAGGGGAGGAGGAGAGGGGAAAGGGAGGGGAAGAGAGATGAGAGGAGGGGAAGGGATGGGATGAGGAGAGGGGAGAGTAGATGAAAGGGAGGGAAGAGGAGAAGAGGGGGGAGGAGAGGGTGAGGGGAGAGAGGCGGAAGATGAGTGGGCAGGAGGGGCAAGGTCGGGAAAGGAGAGGGGAGAGCAGGAGAGGGGAGGGGAAGAGGAGGGGAGGAGAGGAGAGGAGGGGAAGAGCGGAGGAGAGAAGAGTGGAGGAGGGGAGCAAAGTGGAGGGGAGGGAAGAGGAGGATTAGAGAGAGGAGAGGAGGGGAGGGGAAGGGGGAGAGGGGAGAAGAGGGGAGAGGAGGGGGAGAGGAGTGGAGGGAAGAGGAGGGGAGGAGAGGGGAGAAGATAATAAGGCAATAAAACCACCTTGCGGGATGACTGGTGACATTTGCCACCATGACTCAGGAGTGATGAGTCGCTCTAGGGTTTAGCCTTGAGAGGGTTTATGATTCAATCATTTCAAAGCAAAATACTGCAGATGCTGGGAACTAGAAACATAAAAGAAAACTGCTGGGAATCAAGAATCTATAAATCTAGCATCTTTACTTCAGACTTCAAGTTCAAGTGAGTTTATTGTCATGTGTCCCTGATAGGACAATGACATTCTTGCTTTGCTTCAGCACAACAGAACATAGTAGGCATTTACTACAAAACACATGAATAAATAAACAGATAAAGAGCAAATAACAGATAATGGGTTATTAATGTTCAGAGTTTTGTCCGAGCCAGGTTTAATAGCCTGATGGCTGTGGGGAAGAAGTTATTCCTGAACCTGGTTGTAGCAGTCTTCAGGCTCCTGTACCTTCTACCTGAAGGTAGCAGGGAGATGAGTGAGTGGCCAGGATGGTGTGGGTCCTTGATGATACTGCCAGCCTTTTTGAGGCAGCGACTGTGATAGATCCCCTCGATGGAAGGAAGGTCAGGGCTGATGATGGACTGGGCAGTGTTTACTACTTTTGGTAGTCTCTTCCTCTCCAGGGCGCTCAAGTTGCTGAACCAAGCCACGATGCAACCGGTCAGCATGCTCTCTACTGTGCACCTGTAGAAGTTAGAGAGAGTCCTCCTTGACAAACCGACTCTCCGTAACCTTCTCAGGAAGTAGAGGCGCTGGAGATGCAGTGTGGAAACTGGTTCCTTCGGCCCACTGGGTCTGCGCCAACCATTATCCTTACAGCTGGGGGCAATTTACAATTTTACAGAAGCCATTTAACCTACAAACCTGCACGTCTTTGGAGTGTGGGAGGAAGCCAGAGCACCTGGAGAAAACCCACGCGGTCACAGGGAGAACGTGATCCCAAGTTAAACTCCTCTGCCTGTATGTGATCCATATCCCTCCATTTCCTGCATATCCACATGCCCTTCTAACAGCTTCTTGAATGACAATATAGTTTAACAATTAAATGCATCACCTATTTCGATATCATTGACAATTCTGTACATTAGTTGTTGCTAGGTTAAACGTACCTAACTCAGAGCAGTGGTGCAGTTGGTACAGGCGCTGCCTCACTGCACCCAAACATGGATCATTCTTGACCCGAAGGTTCTGACTGTCTACCCTCTCTAAGCCTCTCATCATTTTATAAACTTCAATCATGTCTCTCCTCACACTACGGTGTTCCAGAGAAAACAAATAAGTCAGTCCAACCTCTCCCTGTAGCGAATACCTTCCTAATCCAGGCATCATTCTGGTGAATAGACACAAAATGCTGGAGTAACACAGCGGGACAGGCAGCATCTCTGGAGAGAAGGAATGGGTAATGTTTCGGGTTGAGACTACTTCGGAAACGTCACCCGATCCTTCTCTCCTGAGATGCTGCCTGTCTCGCTGAGTTACTCCAGCATTTTGTGTCTGCCTTCGGTTTAAACCAGCATCTGCAGTTCCTTCCTTTACATCATTCTGGTAAACCTCCTCTGCATGCATGCAGTTCTGGGGCGACCAAAACTGCACGCAATACTCCAAATGCAGCCTAACCAAAGGCCTGTCAAGCTGCAGATGTATTTTAAATGCTGTGATAGTACCTGCCTCAACGACCTCCTCTAGAAGCTCGTTCCATACACCCACCACCCTCAGTGTGGAAAAAGTTGACCCTCAGGTTCCTATTAAATCTTGCCCCTCTCACCTTAAGGTGAGTAAAAGACTCCTCTGGCAGCTTGTTCCAATCTACCCACCACCTCTGCACCCACCTACCCACCATAGATGCACACAGCCTCTTGCCCAGAGTAGCGGAATCGAGGACCAGAGGACATAGGTTTAAGGTGAAGGGGAAAAGATTTAATAGGAATCTGAGGGGTGACTTTTTCACACAGACGGTGAAGGTGGGTGTATGGAACAAGCTGCCAGAGGAGGTGGTTGAGGCTGGGACTATCCCAACGTTTAAGAAACAGTTAGACAGGTACATAGATAGGACAGGTTTGGAGGGATATGGACCAAATGTGGGACTAGTGTAGATGGGACATGTTGGCCGGTGTGGGCAAGTTGGGCCGAAGGGCCTGTTTCCACACTGTATCACTCTATGACTCTGTGTGAAAAGGTTGTCACTCAGGTTCTGGTGAAATCTTTCCCCTGTTTCCCCACACTGGAATGTGCTGTGTGGTCTGTGTCAAAGACCACTGAAGATATTTCACAACTTGCTGCCGGGCTGACAGGTAACAATTGTCCCTCTGTGACGGACAATTGTTTTATTGGGTTGCTGGGAGCAGTATTTCACTGTAAACCCTTGTGTTGGCAGCCAGACAATGTTCCCAACTGCACCGAATCTAAGGGTCACCTCTGAGTCAAGGGGTGATGCAAATGCAGCAAATGTCACCACATTGCACGTTCTAAAAGACGCCTTAATCAACTTCCACATACTTTCAATGAGGAGTAACTCAAAATATTTTAAGGTGAGGTGGGAAAGATTTAATAGGAGCCTGAGGGGCAACTTTCTTACACAAAGGGTGGTGGGTGTATGGAACGAGCTGCCGGAGGAGGTAGTTGAGGCAGGTACGTTTAAGAAACATTTAGACAGGTACTAAATATAAATAGGACAGGTTTAGAGGGAAAAGGGCCAAAAGAAGGCAGGTAGGACTCGTGTAGATGGGACATGTTGGTCGGCGTGGGCAAGTTGGGCCGAAGGGCCTGTTTCCACACTGTATCACTCTATGACTAATAAATGATTTAGGCTGGCACTGAGGATCCACAATACAGACCAGACCATTCAGCCACCAACATGCTAGCAACCTCTAGGTAGAGCAAAGGGGATGGTACACAAAAAAGCTGGAGAAACTCAGCGGGTGCAGCAGCATCTATGGAGCGAAGGAAATAGGCAACGTTTCGGGCCGAAACCCTTCTTCAGACTGATGGGGGGTGGGGTGGGGAGAAGAAAGGAAAAAGGAGGAGGAGGAGACCGAGGGCTGAGGGAGAGATAGGAAGGGGAGGAGGCAACAAGGGCTAACAGAATTGGGAGAATTCAATGTTCATGCCACCAGGATGCAGACTCCCCAAGCGGAATATGAGGTGCTGTTCCACCAATTTCAGGTGGTGCTCACTCTGGCCATGGAGGAGACCCAGGACAGAGAGGTCGGCTACGGAATGGGAGGGGAAGTGCTGAGCCACCGGGAGGTCAGGTTGGTTCTTGCGGACCGAGCGGAGGTGTTCGGCGAAACGATCGCCAAGCCTCCGCTTGGTCTCACCGATGTAGATCAGCTGACATCTAGAGCAGCGGATGCAATAGATGAGGTTGGAGGAGGTGCAGGTGAACCTCTGCCGCACCTGGAACGACTGCTTGGGTCCTTGAATGGAGACGTGGGGGGGAGGTAAAGCAAAGGGGAAGATACAGAGTGCAGAATATTGCTCTCAGCATTGTACAGCATCAGTTCCATAGACAAGTCCATAATTCCATAATCGAATTCCATAATCCGCCCTTTCCTTGTCACCCATAATACATTCGGTTATCAAAAATCTATCAATCTGAGATTTTAAATGAATAATTTATTTTAGATATACAGCGTGGAAACAGGCCCTTCGGCCCACCGAGTCCCCGCTGACCTGTTCACACTTGTTAACCCAGTACACGCTAGGGGGCAATTTTACAGAGACCAATTAACCTACAAACCCGCACGTCTTTGGGATGTGGGAGGAAATCGGAGCACCCGGAGGAAATCCACGCGGTCACAGGGAGAACGTGCAAACTCCACACACAGACAGCACCCGAGGTCAGGATCGAACCCGGGTCTCTGGCGCTGTGAGGCAGCAGCTCTACCTGCTGCGCCATCGTGCGACCCAGCATCACTTGCTATTTGCAGATGTAAATTCCAAACTTCTAGCCACTATGTGTAGAAAGATTTCCTAACTTTATTTCTGCAAAACGTGGCACTAACTCTCATTTTTAGATTCTGCTCGACTGCCTTATACTCTCCAACCAGTGAAAACGATAGGGGTGGGAGATTGCAACCTTCACGTGGTCCGCCCTGTTTCAACGAACACAATCAACCCGGCGTGCACAATCAAATAAGATCAAATAGAACAAGTTGTCCTACAACTTTAGGCTGTGCACGCCATACACAAGAAGAAGAAGAAGTGAAAACTTCTTCTTATCGCCCCTATCATCTCCCTGCAGCTTCTTGAAGACTTAATCCATCTCATTTGCAGCAAACACAACCCAATATTTTATTATAGACACAGAGTCCTGGAGTACACAGGCAGCATCTCTGGAGAGAAGGAATGATATTTTATGACTGTCGGCAGATCAATTTTCCTCCTGGGATAAGTGAAGTTCTATAGTATCGTATTGTAAAAAAACAGCATCTGCAGTTCCTTTCTACGCAGCCGATGTTTTATTATATTTTGCAAATGTTCCCTGTGTGAGGCTTTTGTCCGGGTCCTGTGATCCAGTTTCCCAGAATGAAGTAGGAACTCGTGATCATCCACCACCTCTAACAAGATTTTTTTATTTATTATTTATTTTATTTTATTATTTATTTCGAACAGAATAAAAGAATAAAAAGCAAGTGTGAAACAGCATACGAAAAACAAAACGAGGATATTTATAAAGTGTCATAAACAATATCTATAAATAAATGAAATCGTATGTGTCCGAAAAGGAGCAGGAAGAAGCCAAAGCTTATTCATTCCCACCCCTTATTCAACTGCTTATAATTATCTTATACAAATTTAGCAGCCATATGGACACCATATGTACACCAGCAGCTATATGTACACCAGCAGCTATATGCACACCAAATTATTTACATTTATTGGTATTTGAGCAAAGTCATACAAAAAAAAACATAAAGCCTTAAAGTAAACAGGGAGCCATTGTTTTCGAGTTTGATAATAATAATAATGGATGGGATTTATATAGCGCCTTTCTAATACTCAAGGCGCTTTACATCGCATTATTCATTCACTCCTCAGTCACACTCGGTGGTGGTAAGCTACTTCTGTAGCCACAGCTGCCCTGGGGCAGACTGACGGAAGCGTGGCTGCCAATCTGCGCCTACGGCCCCTCCGACCACCACCAATCACTCACACACATTCACACACAGGCAAAGGTGGGTGAAGTGTCTTGCCCAAGGACACAACGACAGTATGCACTCCAAGCGGGATTCGAACCGGCTACCTTCCGGTTGCCAGCCGAACACTTAGCCCATTGTGCCATCTGTCGTCCCATTGATGATGGAGTGTGGAACTACATGGATGGCAGGCGAGGTTGGGATCCCCACATAGATAAAGGCTGTGACGAGAAATGGGCCACAGACTTGATGAAGAAGAGATGACCAACTCTTTCGAAAGGGGTAGCGGGTGTGAAGAGAGTGGAGAGTGAGAGGGCTTAAATCTTCTTCTTCTTGCGTATGGCGTGCACAGCCTAGAGTTGTAGATCAAGGGTAGACATCCAGGCCAGGACAGCATCAGTTACTGGGTGGATGGCTTTAATGCCACCAGGGAAAAGCCTCAGTGAGCAGTCATTCATGATGCATGGGATGGCCTGGTCCGGATGTCCCCAGTCACAAGCAGGGCTGTCTGCCATCCCCCACTTGTGCAGGTGATGGGCTGTTCTTGCATGGAGGGTGCGGATACTGTTCAGGGTTAGCCATTGCTTGCGATAAGGCTTAAATGAGGAGAGGCTTTAAAGGCAGACACAACAAGCTGGAGTAACCCAGCTGCACAGGCAGCATCTCTGGAGAGAAGGAACTGGTGACGTTTCGGGACGAGATCTTTCGAGACTGATGGGTCTCGACCTGAAACGTCACCCATTCCTTCTCTCCAGAGATACTGCCTGTCCCGCTGAGTTACTCCAACATTTTGTGTCTATCTTCGATTTAAACCAGCATCTACAGTCTGAAGAAGGGTTTCGGCCCGAAACGTCGCCTATTTCCTTCGCTCCATAGATGCTGCTGCACCCGCTGAGTTTCCCCAGCAATTTTGTGTACCTTCTGCAGTTCTTTCCTACACATTGAGGTGTTAAAGGGTTTAGTGAGTGGGCAGCTGGTGCAGCGATAGACTGGGTGGAGCAATATTGGATTTGGATGTCAGCCACAGAATGGATTAGACCCAGTGAGGTGGGAAAGGGATTGGGTGTGAGTGGGACAATGCACTTAGATAAGGTGAGGCGAGATTTTAATTTATACTGTGCGAACAAGCCCTAAACCATGTCATGGAGTGATACAGCACGGAAACAGGCCCTTCGGCCCAACTTGCCCACGCCGACCAATATGTCCCATCTATACTAGTCCCACCTGCCTGCGTTTGGCCCAGACTGATTCCTGGGATGTCAGGACTTTCATATGAAGAAAGACTAGATAGACTTCTAGATAGTTTGTACTCACTAGAATTTAGAAGATTGAGGGGGGATCTTATAGAAACGTACAAAATTCTTAAGGGGTTGGACAGGCTAGATGCAGGAAGATTGTTCCCAATGTTGGGGAAGTCCAGAACAAGGGGTCACAGCTTAAGGATAAGGGGGAAATCTTTTAGGACCGAGATGAGGAAAACATTTTTCACACAGAGAGTGGTGAATCTTTGGAATTCTCTGCCACAGAAGGTAGTTGAGGCCGGTTCATTGGCTATATTTAAGAGGGAGTTAGATGTGGCCCTTGTGGCTAAAGGGATCAGGGGGTATGGAGAGAAGGCAGGTACAGGATACTGCGTTGGATGATCAGCCATGATCACATTGAATGGTGGTGCAGGCTTGAAGGGCCGAATGGCCTACTCCTGCACCTATTTTCTATGTTTCTATGTTTCTATCTCTCTAAACCTGTCCTATCCATGTACCTATCTAAATGCTTCTTAAACTTTACAGTATTACGTACCTCAACTACCTCCTCTGGCAGCTCGCTCCATACACCCACCACCCTTTGTGTGAAAAAGTTACCCCTCAGGTTCCTATTAAATAGTTCCCCAGTCAGCTTGAACCCATGTCCTCTTGTTCTCGATTCCCCTCCTCTACCCTTCTGATGACAGTAACATTGTAGAAACAAGGAACTGCAGATGCTGGTTTGCAAAAAAAAGGACACAAAGTGCTGGAGTAGCTTAGTAGGTCAGGCAGCATCTCTGGAGAACATTGAAGGTGGTGGTTTGGGGTTGTGACCTGAGTTCGATCCTGACTACTGGTGCTGTTTGTATAGAGTTTAGACAATAGACAATAGGTGCAGGAGTAGGCCATTTGGCCCTTCGAGCCAGCACCGCCATTCAATGTGATCATGGCTGATCATCCCCAATCAGTACCCCGTTTCTGCCTCTTCCCCATATCCCCTGACTCCGCTATCTTTAATAGCCCTATCTAGCTCTCTCTTGAAAGCATCCAGAGAACCGGCATCCACCGCCCTCTGGGGCAGAGAATTCCACAGACTCACAACTCTCTGTGAGAAAAAGTGTTTCCTCGTCTCCGTTCTAAATGGCTTACCCCTTATTCGTAAACTGTGGCCCTGGTTCTGGACTCCCCCAACATCGGGAACATGTTTCCTGCCTCCAGCGTGTCCAAACCCTTAACAATCTTATATGTTTCAATGAGATAGCCTCTCATCCTTCTAAACTCCAGAGTGTTATGTTACCCCTTTGACCTCGTGGGTTTTCTCCGGGTGCTCCGAGGTCAGGATTGAACCCTGGTCTCTGACGTTGCGAGGCAGCAGGTCTTGTGTCGCACAATTGTGCTTATGCATAGTAAGATTTTACTAAATTGTATGCAAAACCAATAATTTCACGCCATCAAGGTATACCTCACCTTAAAGTATCATTCAACCTTTACAAACAAACAAGCTGATTATTGGGTACTCATAAGGTCATCAAGTCATAAGTGATAGGAGTAGAATTAGGCCATTCGGCCCATCAAGTCTACTCCGCCATTCAATCATGGCTGATCTATCTCTCCCTCCTAACCCCATTCTCCTGCCTTCTCCCCACATAACCTCTGACACCCGTACTAATCAAGAATCTATCTATCTCTGCCTTGAAGAATATCCAGACTTGGCCTCCACAGCCTTCTGTGGCAAAGAATTCCACAGATTCACCACCCTCTGACGAAAGAAATTCCTCCTCATCTTCCTGAAAGAACGTCCTTTAATTCTAAGGATGTGACCTCTGGTCCTAGACTCTCCCACTAGTGGAAACATCCTCACCACATCCACTCTATCCAAGCCTAACCCAAGTTTCCAATGGACTCTGGACATTCTGGCTTGAGGCTCTAGACACTTTATCCACACTCCCATAAGATGCTGGGATGTTAGTTCACCACCGAGCCTCAGTGTTCTAGTCCACGCTCGGTGAGACCACCTTCCCTATGATAGCACAGCTGGTAGTGCCACTGCCTCACAGCCCCTGTTCAATCCTGACCTCGGTTGCTGCCTGTGTGGAGTTTGCACATCCTCCTGATTTTTAGTTTAGAGATACAGCACGGAAAAACAGGCCCCTCGACCCATCGAGTCCGCACCGACCAGCGATCCCCGCACATTAACACTATCCGACACTGGGGACGATTTTTACATTTATACCAAGCCAATTGGCCTACAAACCTGCACGTCTTTGGAATATGGGAGGAAACCGAAGATCTCGGAGAAAACCCACGCGGGTCAGGGGGAGAACGTACAAACTCCGTACAGACAGCACCTGAGGTCGGGATCGAACCCGGGTCTCTGGCGCTGAAAGCACCGTAAGTCAGCAACTCTACCGCTGTGCCACCGTGTCGATTGGGTTTCCCCCCTGGTGCTTTGGTTTCTTCCCCCACCCCCCCAAACGACGTGTGAGTTGGTCGGTCTATTGGCTACTGTCTGTAAATACCCCCAAGTATGTAGGTGGTGGTGGGGGGGGGGGGGGGGGGGGGGAGAGAAGGGGGGGAGAGAAAGGGGAGAGAAAAGGAGGGGCAGAGAAGGGGGGAGAGAAGGAGGGAGAGAAGGGGGGAGCGAGTAGGGGGGAGCGAGTAGGGGGGAGAGAAGAGGGGGGAGAGAAGGGAGGGGGAGAGAAGGGGATAGAGAGAAGGGGGGGGGAGAAGGGAGGGGGAGAGAAGGGGATAGAGAGAAGGGGGGGGAGAAGGGAGGGGCAGAGAAGGGGGAGAGAAGGAGGGAGAGAAGGGGGGGAGAGAAGGGGGGAGCGAGTAGGGGGGAGAGAAGAGGGGGGAGAGAAGGGAGGGGGAGAGAAGGGGATAGAGAGAAGGGGGGGGGAGAAGGGAGGGGGAGAGAAGGGGGGGAGAAGGGAGGGGGAGAGAAGGGGGGGAGAAGGGAGGGGGAGAGAAGAGGGGGGAGAGATTCAGAGGAGAGTCGATGAGACCTATAAAAAGAACAGAACAGGTTTCAAAAAATAAGCAGGGAATGGGATTGATGGGATAGACTGGAAGGGTGAATGGCCTCCTTCCTTGTAGTAAACAAATATAAGGAAATGTTTGAAAATAAATTGCTATCATGTTCTTGCATGCAAAGATGAATGTCGTTTAAATATTTAAGGATTGTTTGCTAATTTTGTGGCTTGGACAGTTTCTTTGCCTTCCTTATTGGCAATCCTGGTGGTGAATGTTCCTGATGACTGTAATCCCGTATGTAAATGTTTGTCAGAAACTGCTGACACCTTATACCCTGTTTGACAACATCACAGAATTATTCATACAATGCAAGGAGTTCCTTTGCTTCAGTAGCTACTGTTTCATCAGCCTGCTGTTAATTCCTTACTGTTCCCGACTTATGTAAGACAGACACAAAATGCTGGAGTAACTCAGCGGGACAGGCAGCATCTCTGGAGAGGGGGAATGGGTGACGTTTCGGGCCGAGACCCTTCTTCAGACTGGGAGTCAGGGGAAAGGGAAACGGGAGATATAGACGGTGATATGGAGAGATAAAGAACAATGAATGAACGTTATGCAAATAAATAATGATGATAAAGGAAACAGGCTGTTTGCTAGGTGGGAACGAGAAGCTGGTGCGCTTGGGTGGGGGAGGGATGGAGGGAGAGGGAATGCAGGGGTTACTTTAGGGACCCGGGTTCAATCCTGACCTCGGGTGCTGTCTGTGCGGAGTTTGCAAGTTCTCCCTGCGACCATGTGGCTTTCCACCAGGCGCTCCGGTTTCCTCCCACACCCTACTTTAGCTCTTAGGGCTAAAGGAATCAAGGGATATGGGGAGAAAGCAGGAACGGGGTACTGATTTTAGATGCTCAGCCATGATCATATTGAATGGCGGTGCTGGCTTGAGGGGCCGAATGGCCTACTCCTATTTTCGGCACCTATTGTCCGATGACTCGGTGAAGCTGTGGGCAGGTTTTCTCTTGGCCTTTCACCAGCCATTGCATTCTTTAGTGTGATATGCGCTCTTGTAGAATGCCACTTAGACATTCGGGAGACATGCAGTCAGTGACTAGTGCAGTCAGCTGGCTGCATTGGACCCTGGTCTATTTATGGTAGCATATTGTGCATTAGTGCATTAACCGGTGCATTAGTGCAAGGTCCTTTACTTCAATCAATGCTGTGTATCGGCTAAGAGGTGAGTGTTTTAGAGTACAGGTGTGTGTATAATTGGCCGGTGTATTTTAGTGAAGAGGACTGCGTATTTTAGCAATGGCCCTGATATTTTCGATGAATGGGATTTAACATTTAAATGAATGGGCCTGTGAGCTTGAGTGAATGGGTCCATTAGAGAGTGCGCCCGCTGTAAATATTTATGTCTATATACTTTAATGAATAGGTTTGCATTTTTAGTGAATCGAGTTGTGTGTCAGTTGTCGGGTCTGGTGTGTATATTTTAGTTCATGAATTGGTGTGTTTTCGTGAATGGGTTTCGAAGTCTTCGTGAATGATTTGAGTGTTTGACTGAAGCTAGTGACCACGTTCTGGAGTTTTAATGAATGGATCAGTGTCCTTGACTAATTTGTGTTAGTTTGGAGAGCTCTCATCTCCACTTACTTTCCAACCAGCAGGAAGTTCTAGTTACTGATTGATGGAGGGTGAGGCAAGGCAGCAGGTGTGGGTTTAGGACATGTAGTGTTCCTGAGATAAGGCCCAGTGAGGCATTTTTACAAAAAATCCATTTCCCGATAAGCCAATGCCCACACGTCCTGTTGCTGGCTGGCTGGCACGGTGTCAACCACGGTGGTATCAATATTGTGCTCACTGCAGCCCGGGGGCAAGGAAAGAGACCCAACAAGTCGCACTCCCACACACATACACACACTGGGACGAGCAAAAGGCAAAGAGGTTCGATGCACAGTGAGGCAATTGGATCGCAGAGTTAGGACGAGTCACGGTGGAAGGGTCCCGAGTCCCGACCTGGGACGTCACCCATCCATGTTCTCCAGAGATGCTGCCTGACCCGCTGAGTTACTCCAGCACTCTGTGTCCATGTTCTCCAGAGATGATGCCTGGCCCGCTGAGTTACTCCAGCACTCTGTGTTTGTCTTTGGTATAAACCAGCACCTGCAGCTCTTTGTTTCTGCACTTCCTTGTTTTGACAAGAGTTAACTATCCTGGGAATTAATGGAGAGAACAGGCCCACAGACTAATCCCCTTCCCGCGAATCACCTCACACACAATAGCACAATCAGCCGTGCCAAGAAGCACTTCAGTGCAATCTCACTTTCGTTGTTATCGAAGTGAGGAGTTCAGAAAGTTTGCATGTGGCACAGATATCCGGATCTAAATCCTGCATCTGTCACGGTTAAACAAAGCAGGCTTCAAATTCCAGTATGAAAATGAGGGAGAGTTGGGAGTTGTCGGAGAGGGAAGAGTGATCGAACCGGCAGAGCAAACTGTTTAGTTCAACGCTGGTGGGGGGCAGATTCTACCTCCCGTTCCCACCTGGAACTTGGAGTCTGTGGGCACTGGGCTTGCGGGATGGGGCAGGGAGAGGGCTGAACTGACGGCAGGAGTTGTGAGTAGTCAGCACACTTGACTACACACTGGCCTTACACACCATTGCATGCTAAGGCACTACCCTCACACACTATTGCACACCAAGGTGCTATATTTACACATCTGCACACTACACTCACACTTCTACATGCTAAGTCACAATACTTACACACTATTGCACACCAAGACACTACTTTTACACACTATTGCACACTTGTGCCACTCCATACTATTGCATGCTAAGACACTGCACTTTCACACTGTTGCACACTAGGATGCTACACTCACACACTTCTGTACACTAGCTTACTATACTTACACACTTTTGCACACTAACACACTATACTTATGTACTATGGCCCAGGGCAGCCGTAACTCCCAGCGCCAGAGACCAGGGTTCAATCCTGACCTGGGGTGCTGTCCGAGCTCTCCCTGTGCCCGCGTGGGTTTTCTCCGGAGCTCCAGTTTCCTGCAAGTTCGCCTTTATCCCACTTTCTACACATTAGTGGCAATTTTTCAGTCTGAAGACGGGTCTCGACCTGAAACATCACCCATTTCTTCGCTCCAGAGATGCTGCCTGTCCCGCTGAGTTACTCGTGCATTTAGAGTCTATCTTCAGTTTAAACCGGCATCTTTCTTCCTACACATATACAGTGATCTGACTGTGTATGAAGGATTAAACCAACAGTCCACATATACACAGTGACCAAGTGAGTGAAACTCCAGCTCATGTCCTGTAGGTGCAGACGGGGCAAGATAATAGACAATAGACAATAGGTGCAGGAGTAGGCCATTCGGCCCTTCGAGCCAGCACCGCCATTCAATGTGATCATGGCTGATTATCCCCAATCAGTACCCCGTTCCTGCCTTCTCCCCATATCCCCTGACTCCGCTATTTTTAAGAGCCCTACCTAGCTCTCCCTTCAAAGCATCCAGAGAATCGGCCTCTACCGCCTAACGTAGAACATAGAACTGTCCTGGACTCTCATCTGTCCAAGGTAGACAAAAGTGCTGGAGAAACTCTGCCGGTGCGGCAGCATCTATGGAGCGAAGGAAATAGGCAACGTTTCGGGCCGAGACCCTATCTAGCTCTCTCTTGAAAGCATCCAGAGAACCTGCCTCCACCGCCCTCTGAGGCTGAGAATTCCACAGACGGAGCAGATAGATGCAGCCTCTGTGTCCCCCCCCCCCCCCCCCCCCCCCCCCCACCCCACCCCACCACCCCTATGTCCTTCCCACCTCAGCGTCAGAGACAGAACCTCTTCTTCTTGCGAATGAAACATAAACCAAAGGAACAGTTCGATCTCAAGCCGGGTGTTGAGCAGCCAGGTCGTTGCCTCTGTTGGCGTCAACGTCTGCCAGGCCCTGACACTGCTCCATTTGGTGGGTGGTAGAGCGGGCGGCCAGAGATGACATGCTTGGCTGCCTGTTGTCCTGCTCCGCATTGACCCCCCTGTCAGAGACAGATTGCTACAGTTAATAAATAAAGATGTTCAGAAATAGTCTGCGTGCCGAATAGCCAAGGATCTTAAAAAACAACATGAAAAAATGCTGCATTTTAGTGACTAAATTCATCTGGGGCCAGTCAGACTTCCTCCCCGGTCTAAATAACCAACATACAGCACAGTGTACCTCAGCTAGTACCACACGCTACTACACTCAATATACCCATTGATCAGACTTCCTGCGAAACTCCCAGTCACCCGCCCTGGAGAGTACAGTCAGCACAGAATTATCTACAGAAACACTCTTATTTATTTTATTAGAGTTTTTAAAAAAAAAAGAGAACTGACCACCAGATTATGTGGTGGTTTTAATTATAGGACAAGTGGAAAATGTAGCAGGTCGTTTTATAACCCCAGGAAGTGTGGGGGTCGATAGTTCAGGAATAGACCAGTCTTGGGCAGAGTTTTATTGCCCAAAGGGGAAAATTTGTATTTCGTTTCCATTGCTTCCGAGTGTCTCGGTCTACCCTCAAACTTGTCAAGCTGGAAAGGGCGCAAAGAAGATTTACGAGGATGTTGCCAGGACTCGAGGGCAATAGACAATAGACAATAGACAATAGGTGCAGGAGTAGGCCATTCGGCTACTGGGCTAAGTAGCCATGGGCTAAGTGTTCGGCTGGCAACCGGAAGGTAGCCGGTTCGAATCCCGCTTGAAGTGCATACTGTCGTTGTGTCCTTGGGCAAGACACTTCACCCACCTTTGCCTGTGTGTGAATGTGTGTGAGTGATTGGTGGTGGTCGGAGGGGCCCGTAGGCGCAGATTGGCAGCCACGCTTCCGTCAGTCTGCCCCAGGGCAGCTGTGGCTACAGAAGTAGCTTACCACCACCGAGTGTGACTGAGGAGTGAATGAATAATGCGATGTAAAGCGCCTTGAGTATTAGAAAGGCGCTATATAAATCCCATCCATTATTATTATTATTATTATACGGCCCTTCGAGCCTGAGCTAAAGGGAGAGGCTGGGCAGACGAGGACTCTGTTCCTTGAAGCGCAGGAGGGTGAGGGGTGGTTTTATAGAGGCATACAAAACCATGAGAGGATTAGATCGAGTCTAGGGGAATCGAGAGGCCGAGGACATAGGTTTAAGGTGAGGGGGGTAAAAGATTTAATAGGAAATTGAGGGGCAACCTTCTCACACAAAGAGTGGTGGGTGTATGGAACAAGCTGCCGGAGGAGGTAGCTAAGGGAGGAACTATCGCAACATTTAGACAGGTACATGGATAGGTCAGGTTTGGAGGGATTATGGGCCAAACGCAGGCATGTTGGTCGGTATGGGCAAGTTGGGCCGAAGGGCCTAATTTCACCCTCTATGATTCTAAACAGAGCCTAGTCTTAATCTCCTGGCACCTCAAAACATAGTATGAGGCCATTCAGTCCATTAAGTTTTTAAGAAGGAACTGCAGATGCTGGAAAATCGAAGGTAGACAAAAGTGCTGGAGAAACTCAACGGGTGCAGCAGCATCTATGGAGCAAAGGAAATAGGCAACGTTTTGGGCCGAAACCCTTGGTTTCGGCCCGAAACGTCGCCTATTTCCTTCGCTCCATAGATGCTGCTGCACCCGCTGAGTTTCTCCAGCAATTCGGTCCATTAAGTTGTTTGATTGAAAGATATAGTGTGGAAACATGCACTTCGGCCCAAAGTCCATATTCTATCCCTCGCCTCCTTTCCTGGTACAAAAGACTCCCTGACCCCCCCCCCCCCCCCCCCCCCCCCTCCGCTCCTCCCCTCGCCCTGGTCGATAACCCTACTGCCGAAGACAAAGCAACCATTTCCTAATGGCCAGGTGTATAGGAAGGAACTGCAGATGCTGGTTTAACCCAAAGATATTACACACAAAAAAAGCTGGAGTAACACAGCGGGTCAGACATCATCTCTGGAGAAAAGGAATAGGCGACGCTTCGGATCGAGACCCTTATTTCGATTTTTCTCCAGAGATGCTGTCTGACCCGCTGAGTTACTCCAGTTTTTTAAATCTATTTCCTTATGGCCATTGCCCTTATCTTTAGAGATCTCCTTTCCGTGGCCTCTGCTCTCCCCCCCTTCTCTACTGCCTACCAAACTGCTTCTACCTTCTCCCCAACCTCCCTAATGCCCCTGTCCCACTTAGGAAACCTGAACGGAAACCTCTGGAGACTTTGCGCCCCACCCAAGGTTTCCGTGCGGTTCCCGGAGGTTCCCGGAGGTTTTTGTCAGTCTCCCTACCTGCTTCCACTACCTGCAACCTCCGGCAACCACCTGCAACCTCCGGGAACCGCACGGAAACCTTGGGTGGGGCGCAAAGTCTCCAGAGGTTTCCGTTCAGGTTTCCTAAGTGGGACAGGGGCATAGAACCAGTTGCTTCCTGACTGGGGTGGGTGGGAGGGAAGTTATACTTTCCTACTTTTTTTAATTTAGTTTAGAGATACAGCGTGGAAAGAGTGAGATACCTCTTCTGCTCAGACTTGCCCTGCCCTGTCTTCCTCCACAGCTCTCTGCTCCATCGGACCAACCCCAGGCTCCCCCTCTCTGCTGCTTCCTTGAACGAATGCCCATCGCGGTTCCCCGCCTCTATCAACCTATTCCGTTTGGCCTGTGCATGTTCCCCCATTGAACAACTTCTTCTTTCTTTCCACTCACTTCCTCCAAACGAAAACTGTTAAACTGTTGCCATGGGAATCTGTTTAGTTTCCCTATGCCTCAGCCCTTCCTGCAATAGGTGAGACCTTCTTTGTTCCGCTTCCAATGAGATTCCCTCCCATTCTGGGACAAAGGATTGTGTGTAACAACCTATTGCACCTTATCTGCTTATTTATGTGTATATTGATCTGAACTGTTCTGTATTTTTGCTTACTATATTCCGTTGTGCTGCAGCAAGCAAGAATTTCATTGTCCTATCTGGGACACATGACAATAAACTCTCTTGACTTGACTTGACTTAAGGATTCCCGATGTTGGGGGAAGAGTCCAGAACCAGGGGCCACACAGTTTAAGAATAAGGAGTAAGCCATTTAGAACGGAGACGAGGAAACACTTTTTCCTCACAGAGAGTGGTGAGTCTGTGGAATTCTCTGCCTCAGTGGAGGCCGGTTCTCTGGATGCTTTCAAGGGAGAGCTAGATAGGGCTCTTAAACATAGCGGAGTCAGGGGATATGGAGAGAAGGCAGGAACGGGGTACTGATTGGGGATGATCAGCCATAATCACATTGAATGGCGGTGCTGGCTCGAAGGGCCGAATGGCCTCCTCCTGCACCTATTGTCTATTGTCTATCATTTTCGGTGTAAACCAGCATCTGCAGTTCCTTCCCACACACAGTTGTGTTTCCTGCTCTTGTCCACTGGATACTGATTCAACTTGGCCTCCACTTTGCACTCACCTTTTAGCCTCACGATGTCCTTATTCGATCGCCCGACGCGGGGAGCTGACACCCCCCTGATGCAGGAGCCTGATCGACCCGACGTGGAGAGCCCGACCACCGGCTACGGGAGGCTCGAGGCCCCCGACCGTGGGAGAACAAAGAAGGGAAGAGATTTGAACTTTTCTTCGCCTTCCATCACAGTGAGGAATGTGGAGGAGTCACTGTGGTGGATGTTTATGTTAAAATGTATTTTGTGTGTTTTGTTGCTTTTTATTGGTATGACTGTGTGGCAAATCAAATTCCTCATATGTTGCAAAACATACTTGGCTAATAAAGTATAATTCCACGTTATCACCTCCTTTGATAGACACAAAAGTGACCGAGTACCTCAGTGGTAGATAAAAATGCTGGAGAAACTCAGCGGGCAAGGCAGCATCTATGGAGCGACGGAATAGGTGACGTTTCGGGTCGAGACCCTTCTTCAGACCCTCAGATCTTCAGACCTTCTTCAGGGTAAATCAGCGGGACAGGCAGCATCTCTGGAGAGAAGGAATGGGTGTGATGTTGCAGGTCGGGATCCTTCTTCAGACTCTTCTGAAGTAGGGTCTCGAACTGAAACGTCACCTATTCCTTCCCTCCAGAGATGTTGCCTGTCCCAATGTTGTGCTGTTGATTGACCCAGTCTCCGCAGCTGCGACGTGTCTGACCATGTCTTAACGTTTGAATCTGTTTTACTAAAATATTGCTGTGTTTGGATAGCTGCTGCTCCTGGAATAATTCCCATGGCAACACACCGTGCTGAAGTCTGCGAAAACATTGCGAATGCGTTGGCGAGGGCTTCAGGTTGGCTGTGGTGACTTTCCGCTGTGTGGAGGTGGTGCCATCTACTGGTGACACAGGACTAGCTCCGGCCAAGTCAGTTGCTACATTGGGGAGAACCCAGTCATCTTTAGACAATAGACAATAGACAATAGGTGCAGGAGTAGGCCATTCGGCCCTTAGAACCATTCAATGTGATCATGGTTGATCATCCCCAATCAGTACCCCGTTCCTGCCTTCTCCCCATATCCCCTGACTCCGCTATCTTTAAGAGCCCTATCCAGCCCTCTCTTGAAAGCATCCAGAGAACTGGCCCCCACCGCCCTCCGAGGCAGAGAATTCCACAGACTCACAACTGTCTGTGAGAAAAAGTGTTTCTCGTCTCCGTTCTAAATGGCTTACCCCTTATTCTTATTCTTACACCTCTGCCTATCCTTAGCCCCACGTCCCCCTCCCTTTTCATCTGTGCATTAATTGCCTCATATTGTGTTTTGTATTGAATTCTGTCTTTACTTTGTGTACTAGTCATGTCTCTACTATTTATTTCATTCCCCTTACATGTTTTTCCTCTACCTGCTACATTTTTGTAAGGTGTCCTTGAGACTCTCGAAAGGCGCCCATAAATAAAATTTATTATTATTATTATTCTTAAACTGTGTGGCCCCTGGTTCTGGACTCCCCCAACATCGGGAACATGTTTCATGCCTCTCGCGTGTCCAAGGCCTTAACAATCTTATATGTTTCAATGAGATACCCTCTCAACCTTCTAAACTCCAGAGTGTACAAGCCCAGCTGCTCCATTCTCTCAGCATGTGACAGTCCCGCCATCCCGGGAATTAACCTTGTAAACCTACGCTGCACTCCCTCAATAGCAAGAATGGGGCTAATTGTGAAAAGGAAAGAGGAGGTTGAGCAAGAGTGAACAGTTGACAACACACTCAGTCTGAGGGGTCCCGACCCGAAACGTCACCTATCCATGTTCTCCGCAGATGCTGCCTGACCCGCTGAGTTACTCCACCACTGTAAACCATTACAGTGGCGCAGCAGTAGAGTTGCTGCCTCACAGCGTCAGAGTCCCGGGTGCTGTCTGTACGGAGTTTGTACGGTCTCCCCGTGACCGTGTGGGCTTTCTCCGGGTGCTCCTGTCTCCTTCCCCGTTCCAGGTTTGCAGGTTAAGTGGAATCTGTGAATTGTAAATCGGCCCTGGTGTGTAGGATAGTGCTCGTGTACGGGGTGATCTGAATCTCCATCAATGTGTGGTCTTTCTTATAATGCCTCCCATGTTGAACTGTCAAACACAAAGAGTAATCAGGCGGTGCAGGCTCGAAGGGCCGAATGGCCTACTCCTGCACCTATTGTCTAACCTATACCCCCCAGCTCATTCACATTGCTACCCTCCCTCACGCTGTTTCCTCTCTATCATCCTCCTGACTCTCTCTGCCTCACCTCATCCCCTCACACACTATCTCTCTGTTTCTCACTCTGTTCCTTCCCCCCTCACCCCCACTCTCTCCCTCACTCTGATCTCCCTCTCTGTCCATCCACCTCATCGTGTCCGCGCTCTCCCCTCCACATTCCGCTGCCCTCGCTGTTGCTCCACCACCTCCGTTCTTTCACCCCCCCCTTCATCTTCTCCCTCCTTCCTGCCTTGGGCTTCACTCCATGCGGCCCCTCATTCCACCTCCTCCCCTCTCCCCCACGCTGTTGGCGTTTGACGGCACTGGGCCTGTACTCGCTGGAGTTCAGAAGGACGAGGGGGGGGTAACTTCATTGAAACTTACCAATTAGTGAAGTGCTTGGATAGAGGGGATGTGGAGAGGATGTTTCCACTAGTGGGAGAGTCTAGGACTGGGCCTCATAGGTTCAGCATTAAAGGACGTTCCTTTAGGAAGGAGATGAGGAGGAATTTCTTTAGCCAGAGGGTGGTGAATCTGTGGAATTCTTTGCCACAGAAGGCTGTGGAGGCCAAGTCAATGGATATTTTTAAGGCAGATATAGATTCTTGATTAGTTTGGGTGTCAGTGTCAGAGGTTATGTGGAGAAGGCAGGAGAATGGGGTTAGGATGGAGAGATAGATCAGCTATGATTGAGTGGCGGAGTAGACTTGATGGGCCAAATGGCCTAATTCTGCCCCTATCCTTTATGAACTTATGACCTTTAGCTCCCTGATCCTCCATCCCATATCCCCCCCCCCCCTTTCCATCGCTCACACCATGGCTCTCCCTCCCACCCCTTCGAAACTCTCCCATCGTTCAAACCCAGTTAGAAGAAGGGCAGCACGGTGGCTTAGCGGTAGAGTTGCTGCCTTACAGCACTTGCAGCGCCGGAGACCCAGGTTCGATCCTGGCTAGATGTGCTGCCTGTATGGAATTTATACGTTCTCCCCGTGACCTGTGTGGGTTTTCTCCGAGATCTTCGGTTTCCTCCCACACTCCAAAGACGTGCAGGTTTGTGTGTTAATTGGCTTGGTGTAGGTGTAAATTGTCCCTAGTGTGTGTAGGATAGTGTTAGTGTGCGGGGATCGCTGGTCGGTGCAGACTGGGTGGGCCGAAGGGCCTGTTTCCGTGCTGTATCTTTAAACTACAAAAAAACGAAACTAACAAAGGCCAAACACTGGAAGCACTCAGCAGATCAGGCAACAGCTACGGAGCAGAGAGTGGAGCAGAGTAATACCCCTGTCCCACTTAGGAAACCTGAACGGAAACCTCTGGAGACTTTGCGCCCCACCCAAGGTTTCCGTGCGGTTCCCGGAGGTTGCAGGTGGTTGCCGGAGGTTGCAGGTAGTGGAAGCAGGTAGGGAGACTGACAAAAACCTCCGGGAACCGCACGGAAACCTTGGGTGGGGCGCAAAGTCTCCAGAGGTTTCCGTTCAGGTTTCCTAAGTGGGACAGGGGCATTATAATTATTTTTAACCTGATGACCTTCCATCAGTGATAGCTCGCTTCACAATGCAGAAAACCTTTATTATCTCCAATCCACCTATCTTTCGAAAACAAGAGTTAGTTAAATTTACAGAGTTGGTATTTGTCCTGGGTAAATATAATCATTTGGGTTTAACATTAAAAAAGACAAAAGCAAAGCAAAGTCTTAGTGTGAGTGGGGAAATTGCTTGCCCGACTTAGTTCTCATCTTCCTCCTCCTCCTCCTCTTCCTCCTCCTCCTCCGCCTCCTCAGCGGCTGCCAGACGCTCCTCGATGGCGGCTCGCAGCGCCTGCTCCTCCTCCACGGTTGGGTCGTCGACCTCGGTGGTGTCCGGCCCGCTGGCGTACTCTGCCTGCACGGAGGGGGCCGCAGGGGGGCTGTAGTTCTCCGGACTGTACTTGTGGCCCCAGCCCAGGTACACGTTCTCGAACTTCCTGCGGGGATAAAAAGCGCGGGGGGCTGAAGCGTGCGTTGGGGAAGGGGCCGCAGATGCCGGATGACACCAAATGCCGGAGTAACTCAGCACCAGGAGGAAAAACCACGGGGTCACAGGGAGAACATGCAAGCTCCACACAGACAGCACCTGAAGTCAGGACCCAACCAGGTCTCTGGTGCCATAAGACAGCAGCTCTCCCAGCTGCCCCACCGTGCAACCCACAATCGAAAGTTTTGAGCTAAACAGAATCCTAGGGATTATAGAAATAGGCCCTTCAACCCATCAAGACGCACCGACTACCAACAAGTCCGACATTACTCCCATTTTTAATTCTCCCCCCCTTTTTATCAGCTTCCTCAAGATTTTCACACTTACACATGCAGGACAATTAATCCACCAACCTGCATCTTTGGGATGTGGAAGTAAATGGGTACACCAGGGGAAGTCCATGCAATCATAGGGACAACATACAGACAACACACGGACTGCACCCGAGGTCAGGATTGAACCTGGGTCACCAGAGCTATCAGGCAGCGGATCTACTAGCACCAACACTGTGCCACTCTAACGTAGCCTTGCTGGAAGGATGAAAACAAGTCTGGGAAACATTTCCCGAGACACTAAATACTAAAAAATTCTTCACCCAGAGAGTTGTGAATCTGTGGAATTCTCTGCCACAGAAGGCAGTGGAGGCCAATTCACTGGATGTTTTCAAGAGAGAGTTGGATTTAGTTCTTCGGGCTAACGGAATCAAGGGATAAAAGGGACAAAATTCTTAAGGGGTTGGACAGGCTAGATGCAGGAAGATTGTTCCCGATGTTGGGGAAGTCCAGAACAAGGGGTCACAGTTTAAGGATAAGGGGGAAATCTTTTAGGACCGAGATGAGGAAAACATTTTTCACACAGAGAGTGGTGAATCTGTGCAATTCTCTGCCACAGAAGGTAGTTGAGGCCAGTTCATTGGCTATATTTAAGAGGGACTTAGATGTGGCCCTTGTGGCTAAAGCGATCAGGGGGTATGGAGAGAAGGCAGGTACAGGATACTGAGTTGGATGATCAGCCATGATCATATTGAATGGCGGTGCAGGCTCGAAGGGCCGAATGGCCTACTCCTGCACCTATTTTCTATGTTTTTATGTTTCTATATGGGGAGAAAGCTGTTTGTGGATGTTCAGCCATGATCATATTGAATGGCGGTACTGTCTCGAAGGGCCGAATGGCCTACTCCTGCACCCATTTTCTATGTAGATACTCACCTTCCAATGGCGAAGGTCCACGATCCTGGCCAGAGATTGGAGCGGACCACAGCAATGGCGTATTGAGGAATGAGAATGGATGAAGCCTTCATTGACCAAGGGGCGATACCACTGATTTCTGGGGTGGGGGAAAATGACCAGAAACCAACCATTAGGAAAACTGTGCTTGCTGATACATTTTAGTGTAGTTTGGTTTAGAGATACAGCAAGGAGACAGGCCCTTCGTCCCACCGAGTCTACGCTGAAATGCAATCTCCAATCCCTGTACATTAGCACTATCCTACACACACACTGGGGACAATTTTACAATTTTTACCAAAGCCAATTAACCTACAACCCTGTATGTCTTTGGAGTGTGGGAGGAATCCGGAGCAGCTGAGGAAATCCCACGCGGTCAAGGGGAGAGCATACAAACTCCGTACAGACAACACTTGTAGTCAGGATCGAACTCGGGTCTCTGGCACTGTAAAGTAGCAACTCCACCGCTGAGCCACCTCTTTAATAAGCGAGTTCGGTATTCCGATAAACGCAAGGAATCATGGGATTTGTCAAAGGTCATTTGGGGTAAAAAAAGTGAACGCAGCGCTGTATAAAGTAGCTGCCTCACAGCGCCAGAGACCCGGGTTTAATCCTGACAACAGATGCTGTCTGTATGGAGTTTGTACGTTCTCCCTGTGACCTGCGTGGGTTTTCTCCGGGTGCTCCGGTTTTCTCCCACACCACAAAGACGTGCAGGTTTGTAGGTTAATTGGCTTCGGTAAAATTGGAAATTGTCTCTAGTGTGTGGAATAGGGATAGAACGGAATCGGTGGGCCGAAGGGCCTGTTTACCCACTGTATTTTTAGTTTAGAGATACAGCGCAGCAACAGGCCCTTCAGCCCACCGGGTTTGTGCTGACCCGCGATCTCCGCACACGAACGCTATCCTACACACTCAGGGGACAATTTACAATTAACAGAAGCCGATTAACCTACAAACCCGTACGTCTTTGGAGTGTGGGAGGAAACCGAAGATCTCGGAGAAAACCCACGCAGGTCACGGGGAGAACGTGCAAACTCCGTACAGACAGCACCCGTGGTCAGGATCGAACCCGGGTCTCTGGTGCTGTGAGGCGGCAACTCTACCCTGCGCCACCTTGCCTCCCTTTTGTTTCCCTGCACACTAAACTCAGCAGCTCAAAACTAAATGAAGGAGGATTGCAATGTGCAGGGGGGTTTTTCTGGTGGCTACCTGCATCCTCTGACAGTGGAGTCAGCAGAGGAGGTCCCACCTCTGGCTCGGGCTCGTCTGGTGCCTCTTCCTCCTCCTCCTCCTCCTCATCAAAATCCTCCTCCTTCTTCTGAACAGCATTGAACCACACACATCGGCCCTGCGATCAGAGAAAGCAGCAAGTCAAACCACTCAAGATGCAATCAATGCACTCCCCCTTCTCTGCTATCGAAACTGTGGTTTCCTTGAAAGGTTCTTGGCCCACCTTCTATCCCTACAATAGCCTGAACAAAGTACGGATGGTCAAGGCACTTCTGGACAGCTGACCAAAGCTTGGTCACACATTTAGTCTGTAAATAGATGGGAGGTGAAAGATTTAATAGGAACCCAAGGCCAAGGGGCATGTTTTTCACTTAGCGAGTAGGGTGGTGAGTATAGGAAACATGCTGCCAGAGGAGGTCGTCGTGGCAGGTACTTTAACAAAGTTTAAACATAGAAACATAGAAAAATAGGTGCAGGTGTAGGTCATTCGACCCTTCGAGTCAGTACCACCATTCAATATGATCATGGTTGATCATCCAAAATCAGTACCCCATTCCTGCTTTCTCCCCATATCCCTTGATTCTGTTAACCCTAAGAGCTAAATCTAATGCCCCTGTCCCACTTAGGAAACCTGAACGGAAACCTCTGGAGACTTTGCGCCCCACCCAAGGTTTCCGTGCGGTTCCCGGAGGTTTTTGTCAGTCTCCCTACCCGCTTCCACTACCTGCAACCTCCGGCAACCACCTGCAACCTCCGGGAACCGCACGGAAACCTTGGGTGGGGCGCAAAGTCTCCAGAGGTTTCCGTTCAGGTTTCCTAAGTGGGACAGGGGCATAACTCTCCCTTGAAAACATCCAGTGAATCGGCCTCCATTGCCTCCTGTGTCAGAGAATCCCTCAGAATCCCAACTCTCTGGGGGAAAAAGGTCAGACAGCACTTTCCCCACGATTACTATTATGGGGCCTGGTCACGGTGGTGCAGCGGTAAAGTTGCTGCCTTACCGGAGACCCAGGTTCGATCCTGACTGCTGGTGCTGTCTGTACTGAGTTTGTACGTTTCCCCCTCCCCCCCCCCCCCCCGTGATCTGCGTGGGTTTTCTCCGAGATCTTCGGTTTCCTCCCACACTCCAAAGACATGCAGGTTTGTGGGTTAATTGGCTTGGTAAATGTAAAAATTGTCCCTAGTGAGTGTAGGATTGTGTTAGTGTGTGGGGGTCGCTGGTCGGAGCGGAAAGGGCCTGTTTCCACGCAGTATCTCTAAACTAAACTACCACGCATACAGTTTGCATGTCCCTTACGAATGACCAGGTCTGCTGTGATCGTCAAAGCTCAAACGCTCCAAACTGGCACCGTACACCAAGATGCTAAACTCCTAGATTTATATGTGTGGGTCACAAACACAGAACATTCTTTAGTCCCAGCAAAATCCCCGAAGAAGGGTCTCGACCCGAAACGTTGCCTATTTCCTTCGCTCCACAGATGCTGCCTCACCCGCTGAGTTTCTCCAGCATTTTTGTCTACCTTCACCCAAAGGGAACTTTAGTTTAGTGTTAGTTTTAGCTTTAGGCTTAGTTTTTAGTTTAGTTTAGAGATACAGCAGGGAAACAGACCCTTCGGCCGACCGAGTCCACGCTGACCAACGATCACCCGTACACTAGTTCTCTCCTGCACACACTGGGGACAATTTACAGAAGCTAATTAACCAACATATCCATCTTTGGAGTGTGGGAGGAAACCGGAGCACCCGGAGAAAACCCACGCAGGTCACGGGGAGAAGGTACAAACTCCGTAGAGATAGCGCCCGTAGTCGGGATCGAACCCGAGTCTCCGGTGCTGATTTTGCTGTAAGGCACCAACTTTTACATTTTAGCAATTCTTGCTATTGAGGGAGTGCAGCGTAGGTTTACAAGGTTAATTCCTGGGATGGCGGGACTGTCATATGCTGAGAGAATGGAGCCGCTGGGCTTGTACACTCTGGAATTTAAAAGGATGAGAGGGTATCTCATTGAAACATATAAGATTGTTAAGGGCTTGGACACGCTAGAGGCAGGAAACATGTTCCTGATGTTGGGGGAATCCAGAACCAGGGGCCACACAGTTTAAGAATAAGGAGTAAGCCATTTAGAACGGAGACGAGGAAACACTTTTTCTTCACAGAGAGTGGTGAGTCTGTGGCATTCTCTGCCTCAGAGAGCGGTGGAGGCAGGTTCTCTGGATGTTTTCAAGAGAGAGCTAGATAGGGCTCTTAAAAATAGCGGAGTCAGGGGATATGGGGAGAAGGCAGGAACGGGGTACTGATTGGGGATGATCAGCCATGATCACATTGAATGGCGGTGCTGGCTGGAAGGGCTGAATGGCCTACTCCTGCACCTATTGTCGATTGTCTAACTCTACCGCTGCGCCACCGTGTGGAGTAGATCAAGAGCAGGTGGATGTCAGCCAGACCTGTGGGAGTATGTGCGCTGTGTGGTGGACCCAGTTCGCCAGGTTGTCCAACAGTTCTGTCACCGGGATGCTCTCGAAGTCGGCATTCTCCTCGTAGTTCTCCCTCACCGGCCCTTCCTCTTCCTCCTCCTCCTCCTCCCCAAACTGGTAGAAGCCCAGCGGGCTGATCTGAGTGCTGGCGGATATGCGGGCGATCTGTGCCCTCAAGTAGTTGTTCTCGTTGCCAGGGAAGGGCGGGTAGCTGGTGATGGGGGCGTCCAAGTTGCCGGTGAAGAACTTCTTGATCTTCCTGGCTGTGGTGATCTGCGCTGGTGTGACAGTGGGAAGCTTTGTCCAGATTTTGGCTGGCTCGCTGCAGACAAAATAGGTGAACTTGTTGGCTCCAGAGCGGTTTTCCTCCTTTGGGATAACCGGCGGTGGTTTGTATGTCGATGCTGGAGGCTTATCTTCCACCACCTCTCCCTCTTCCTCGGCTTCCGGCTCCGTCTCCTCCTTGTACTCTTCCTTTTCCTCTTCCTTCTCCTCTTCCACCACCTCCTCTGCGTCTTCCTCGCCCTCCCGGAACTCCACCTCCGCCACGATGTAATTCCCTTTCAGCCCCAGGATTTTACCCCAGAAGCGGCATTTCTGCAGCGGCTGCGTCTCGACCAGCTGCTTCAGGGCCAGGAAGATGCAGTACATCTCGTTCCTGCTCAGGCCCACGCCTGCCTGCTCAAAGTAAAAGGCCATCTCCATCACGTTCGGGAGAGGAGTCTCCAACTGCTTGGGGGGGGGGGGGAAACAAAACGAGAGGAATATAAATGGGAGCACACTCTGAAAACACACTAAAAAACCAAAATTAACTCGCTAATTTCCACAAAATCTTTCACCATTTCAAGTCTGTTTCAAATCAATTTACAACAAATGCACTTTATAAGTGTTTAAGAAAGAACTGCAGATGCTGGAAAAATCGTAGGTGGACAAAGATGCTGGAGAAACTCAGCGGGTGAGAAAAAAACTTTTTCACCCAGAGAGATGTGAATTTGTGGAATTCCCTGCCACAGAGGGCAGTGGAGGCCGAATCACTGGATGGATTTAAGAGAGAGTTAGATAGAGCTCTAGGGACTGGTGGAATCAAGGGATATGGGGAGAAGGCAGGCACGGGTTATTGATTGGGGATGATCAGCCATGAATGGCGGTGCTGGCTCAAAGGGCCGAATGGCCTCCTCCTGCACCTATTTTCTATGTTTCTGAGGCAGCATCTATGGAGCGAAGGAATGGGTGACGCTTCGGGTCGATACCCTTCTTCCGAGTTCCTTCCTACACATAAGACACACGTAGTAGCTTAAAGAACCGAAGCACAAAAGTGGTGAGATTTAGTTGGAATTCAGTTAGATTCAGTCATCAGTCTGAAGAAGGGTTTCGGCCCGAAACGTTGCCTATTTCCTTCGCTCCATAGATGCTGCTGCACCCGCTGAGTTTCTCCAGCACTTTTGTCAACCTGAGATTTAGTTGGAGCTAAATTTAATTTAGTTTAGTTTAGAGATATAGTGCCGAAACAGGCCCTTCAGCCCACTGAGTCAGCGCCAACCAGGGATCACCCCGTACACTTGCACTATTTTACACACTAGAGACAATTTGCAATTTTTACCAAAGCCAATTAACCTACAAACTTGTACGTCTTTGGAGTGTGGGAGGAAATCGGAGCATCCGAGGAAAACCCACGCAGGTCAAGGGGAGAACGTACAAACTCCATACAGACAGCACCCGTAGTCAGGATCGAACCCGGGTCTCTGGCGCTGTGAGGCAGCAACTCTACAGCTGCGCCACAGTGCTGTCCAAATTATGGAGCAATGATATAATGGTGGAGCAGTTGATCTGTGTAGAAAATGCTGACATGTTAAAGAATAACAGATTTGGCAGCAAAATTAAATCTCATGAGTTTAACGAGATGGTAACTGTCCAATACAAGACTAGTTACGAGGCAGGAGGAGAGAGTAATTATGATTTTATTTTAAAATCTCCAGTTTCTTCAGAGACCAAAGGGAAGTTTGGTATGTACACAAAAATGCTGGAGAAACTCAGCGGGTGCAGCAGCATCTATGGAGCGAAGGAAGTTTGGTATGTTGTCCACCAGAGGTCAGTAGTGGGTCTTCTAGTCTGATATGAATCTTTAACTTGTAGTTTTGTACATAGGGTAACTTTTCAAACTAATCAATGAAACGGTTTGTGGCCGTACAGACTCTTGATCAGACCTCCCATAACCTAAGGATGCATTCCCAATTCCCCCAATCTATCTCATTATGGCCCTTGCACTTTTTTTTCCCTTTTGTCCGCACTTTCCCTGCAGCTGTAACACTATTTTCTGAAGATAGACGCAAAGAGCTGGACAATAGGTGCAGGAGTAGGCCATTTGGCCCTTCAAGCCAGCACCGCCATTCAACATGATCATGGCTGATCATCCCAAATCAGTATCCCATTCCTGCCTTCCCTCCATATCCCCTGACTCCGCTATCTTTAAGAGCCCTCTCTAGCTCTCTCTTGAAAGTATCCAGAGAACCGGCCACCACTGAGGCAGAGAATTCCACAGACTCACAACTCTCTGTGAGAAAAAGTGTTTCCTCGTCTCCGTTCTAAATGGCCGACCCCTTATTCTTAAACTGTGTGGCCCCTGGTTCTGGACTCCCCCAACATCGGGAACATGCTAGAGTTTGTACATTCTCCCCATGACCACGTGGGTTTTCTCCGAGATCTTCGGTTTCCTCCCACACTCCAAAGACGCACAGGTTTTTCAGGTTACTTGGCTTGGTGTAAATGTAAATTATCCCTAGTGTGTGTAGGATAGTGTTAGTGTGCGGGGATCGCTGGCCGGAGCGGACTCGGTGAACCAAAGGGCCTGTTTCCACACTGTATCTCTCTAAAAAAAAAACGGGTGGGTTTCATCCGGGTGCTCCAGTTTCCTCTCACATCCCAAAAAGATGTATGGGTTTGTAGGTTAATTGAGCTCTGTAAATTGCCTGTAATGTGTAGGGAGTGGATGAGAAAGTGGGATAACATGGAACATGTGTGAATATGAGATCAGTGCTTGGTGTGGACTCGCTGATCCAAAGGGCTCGTTTCCATGCCGTACCTCTGAAGTAAAGTAATCGGAACATTACCAGGAATTTCTGGCCCAAGTTATCCCCAAAGACTCTAGATGAGTGAACGAGGATTGCGATATTTACCATTTCCTCCTCGTGGTCAGCTACGTCCTCTTCCTCCGTTGCCTTGATGAAGAGAGTTTTCTGAACCTCAGCCAGGCTGTGGGCCATTGATGTTTCATACTCATCTCGCAGGGTGTCTATCTTCTTGGAGAAGCGTGACTTCTTGATCTTTTTGCTGATATCTTCGATGATGTCCACAGCGTCGATGGGCCGCTCGTCCAGCACCTTGGTCATTAACTCAGAGAGGTGATCATAGCTAAAGGGGAGCACAAAGAGACTTAGGTGCCTCCCACACGATACTTTCTTCTTAACTTAAACCATTGAAATCTCCCGGTTGCTGGACACTTTAATTCTCCTTCCCATTCCTACACAGACCTTCTGTCCTAGGTCTCCTCCATTGTCAGAGTGAGGCTAAACGCAAATTGGAGGAACAGCATCTCATATTTCGCTTGGGCAGCTTACAGCCCAGAGGTAAGAATACTGAGTGGGAGAGAGAGAAGTCGGGAGAGGAGAAATAATTCACGATGCTGCGTAATTGAGAGATAGAATAAGAAATAATAAAACAAGGAGGGGATACATTAGAATGGGGAAAGTGAAGCAGACTGCAGAGCAACAGAATGGCAGCAGAAAAGTTAAACTGACTAAAGAAAGGAACTAAAGACAGGATGTGGGTATAAGGTGAGAAGTGTAAGATTTAATAGGAGCTTGAGGGACAACCTTTTCACTCAGAGTGTGGTGGGTACAGGGAACGAGCTGCTGGAAGAGGTAGTTAAGGCAGGTACAATAACAACATTTAATAGACAATTAGATAGGTACGTGGATAAGAAAGGTTTGGAGGGATATGGGCCAAATGCGGGCAATGCAGCCATGATTGAATGAATGGCAGAGTAAACTCGATGGGCCGAATGGCCTAGTTCTGCTCCTACGATTTATGAACTTACTTATAAGTGAAGCATGGAGAATTGATGTGAGAGGCTGTGAGTTTAAAGGAAGAGAGCTAATGGGGGCAGTCAAGCAAATGGAATAGAATACAAATAAGAAGAAAAATAACATTCAATAATCCAAGATTTTTTTTTTTTTACAAACTTTACATTTAAATACTCACAGGTTGAGGTTAGATATGGTGCTTTTCTGCAGCAAATAAGCCTTTGCATTTCGGATCATAGTTTCACTTGCGAAATCCAGGTTCAGCTCGGGCTCCATCTGTACCATCTTCTCATCACTCTCTGTGGCACTAGGAAATTCACTCTGCTTCTGCGACTCAGTCGGGTTTGGACTGTACGCTTTATCCTCCCGCTCCATCATTTTGATTCCTTCTCTCTAGCTCGTTGTACTTTCTATTCCCCCTTTGCCCTCTGACAGTTTCTGCCCTCTCTATATAATCTCTTTTCCTTTCTTTAGTTCAGTTTAACTTCTCCCCTATCATTCTGTGGCTCTACAATTCTGCTTCACTTTCCCCACTCGATAGTACCCCCCCCCCCCTCCTTGTTTATTTAGTTCTTATTCTATCTCTCTATCACACAGCAATATGGATTATTTCTCCCTATTTCTCTCTCCTCCACTTTCCCCCTTCCCCAATAATACTCCAGTTCAGTTTCGATCGCCTCAAACTTAAGTCTGATCACCTGTTACCCTCTATCACAAACATACTCTCTCTTAGTAACTTTTAATCACTGTCCATCTCTTTGTGTTATTAATAATATCACACTCTTCCTCTTCCACTCCAAGGCCCAGGCTGCCTAGGCCTCTGTTTCCCGGGCAACGGTTGCTATCATATGGCGCGTTGCTAGGCAACGCCAAACAATGCCGGCGAGCGGCCCGAAACGTGCGTCTTGCGTCATCGCCGTCGTGGGGAACGCGTCGTGGCGTAGGCGGCTGACGGCAGAGGGCACGCCGCAACGCGAGTCATTCGTCACCGGGTCTCCCTGCGTCAAGGTGAGCGTTCCACAACGTACGTTCTGCGTCACGGCGGCGTACCGTACACGTAATGCGGAAGTAGAGGAACAGTGACTGCGGGGGTGGATAAGAGGGGGACACAGTCATAGTCAAAGAAACAGGCTCTTCGGCCCAACTTGCCCACACGTCCCATCTACACTAGTCCCACCTGCCTACATTTGGCCCATATCCCTCCAAACCTATCCTATCCATGTACCTGTCCAAACGTTTCTTCAACATTGAGAGAGTCCCTGCCTCAACTACCTCCTCTGGCAGCTTGTTCCATACACCCTTTGTATCAAAAGTTACCCCTCAGATTCCTTTAAAATCTTTCCCCCTTCAATTCAATTTCCCCTCATTTCACCTGCCAACCATGGTGTGCTTTGCTGTGCCATAATGGGGCTTGAATGGAGTAGATGGGAGGTGGATTGGGCAGTGAGCAGGGGTAAGAGAGTAAAGGGATTGTGAAGTAGGCAAGGAGGGAGTTCAGTTTAATTTATTGTCACGTGTACCGAGGTACAATGAAAAGCTTTTGTTGCGTGCTAACCAGTCAGCAGAAAGACTACACACGATTACAATCGAGCCGTCTACAGCGTATGGATTCATAATGTTTAATGCAAGGTAAAGCCAGCAAAGTCCGATCAAGGATAGTCTGATGAGGTAGATGGTAGTTCAGCGCTGCTCTCTGCAAGTGGGCCTAAGGATGGGTGTGGAGAGAGAAGGGAAACTGATGATAACATGCGAGCAAGGATGTGGTAAGTGTTCAACTCTATCCGTTTGCAGTGTGAATCTAACATCACAATCCTGACCTAGACCCAGAGGCCCATTTACACCCAACAAACAGCTAACAAAAGTCCTGTTTCCTTTACTATCGTTACTTTTTTGTATATCTTTCATTCATTGCCCTATATCTCTCGACATCTTCGTTTGTATCTCCCGTTTCCCTTTCCCGTGACTTTGTCTGAAGGATCTCAACCCAAAACGTCACCCATTCCTTCTCTCCAGAGATGCTGCCTGTCCTGCCGAGTTGCACCAGCTTTTTGTGTCTATAAGTACAGACATTGGATTCTTACAAACACATTTCCAACTCTCCAAACTTTTATTCATGTCACTTTTTTACAGCTTCAGAGGTAAAACTCCAGAGCAGTCAGCCCACTCCACGTACCACACAGTCTCTTTTCACAAAGAAAAACAACCAGACATCCGCAAAACTTTAAAATAAACACAAAAAACGTATTTTATAGAATTTCTAAAGGAAACAAACAGGTGTTGCCACTGTTCAGAGTTGGTTTCCACTCAAGAGTTTACGACTGTTGAGAATTATGTTCGGATCTCGTGTCTCCACGCGCAGTAGATGTGCTAAACCCATTGGAATTCTGAAACAGCCGATGTGCATGTTTATCCGAGATTCAATCCCAGTTCCAGGTTGCCTTTGGATCCGTTCTGGGCCGTTTTTTTCCCCCCAAGTTGCATAAATATATCCGGAGCAGGCAGAGCAGGGCTGTTACTCTCAATCGGGTGGGCAGTGAAGTGCCCGAAAATGGCAGACAACCGGCTGGACGTTTCCAATGCTTGGCGATCTTGGACGACGCCAAGAGTTTTGGTTGACCAGCTGGGCAGAGCCGAGTGAAAGGAGGAGGCTTCGAACTCAAATCCGGGTATACAAGGCATGAGTCCACAATCGGAACAGTCAACTAGCGTAGCTTGTGCCAACTCGTCAAAGTGGAGCAAAGTACTCTGAACGACACTCTCCCCTCAACCACTATCATCGGCTAAATAAACAGCGGCCGGTTATTTAAATATAGCCCATGTGGAATTAACTACTAACTTAAAAAATAATTAAACCAGACTCCCTGGCACTATTCCAGCAGGAGGCAGGGCTTCCACTGTCCTTTATAGTACGAGACTTTACTTTGTCTGCTTCAGACAGCGTTTTGCTGCCGCGAGTGGTGACAAGGTAAAGGACATGTCTGTGTTAGGGGCTTTTCCTCAGAGCAGACTTGCGTTTGGTGACGGGCTGCTGCTCTCCGTCTCCTGTGTCCTGGCTCCCCTCGCCACTAGTCTCCTCGGGCACCACGTCCGGCTCCTCACCGGGGGGCTTGGCCGCTCGCTCTCCGCCAGAAGCCGGCTCGCCCACCACTGGCGGCTCGTCCCGGATGAGGATGACCCTCTCAGTCATGTCCGCCGCCACCAGGTGACCAACTTCGTGGAGCAGAGGCTGTTGACTAGCTTGTTCCCCCGCCATTGTATCCTGGACCAACACAAGAGGGAAAGGCAAGTTTAGTTCAGAGATACATTGTGGAAACAAGCCCGTTGGCCCACGTCACCCACCCATCCTCCCCCCCCCCCCCTCCCTCCTCCCGAGATGCTGCCTGACCTTGCACCAACTCTGTTCCGCAGAAAGAAGTAACCCTGGCGCTGCCCAATCAGATCAAACTCCGGTTGAGACCCTTCTTCAGCCAGTTTAAGAATAAGGAGTAAGCCATTTAGAACGGAGACGAGGAAACACTTTTTCTCACAGAGAGTGGCGAGTCTGGAATTCTCTGCCTCTGGTGGAGGCAGGTTCTCTGGATGCTTTCAAGAGAGAGCTAGATAAGGCTCTTAAAAATAGCAGTCAGGGGATATGGGGAGAAGGCAGGAACGGGGTACTGATTGGGGATGATCAGCCATGATAACATTGAATGGCGGTGCTGGCTGGATAGGTACTCCTGCACCTATTGTCTATTTTATGTGTAGGCATGTGATGAAGTTCCCTTACCTCGAGTACGATCTGTCCCTCGGGCCCAGTGTCCATGACCACCACTGCCTGGGACGGTTCATCCAGAGCCATGGGCCTCTCATCTTCCTCCTTCACGTTGATGGTGATGGTCGGGTGCGGCGGCTCTTGAACGGCGTCGGAATCGGGGGCAGAGCTGCCGACCTCCATCGGCTCCCCCACTGGCAGCACGGCGGCGGACTTGGCCACCAGGGTGGGAGGGGGCCGGGCGGGCTGATCAAGGGGGCTGGCGGCTGCCTGGCTGGGGGGAGGAGCTTTGGCGGCCTCTCCGGGCGAGCCAACGGCAGGCTTGGCGGGGGATGCCACGACGGTCAGAAGAGGGGCAATGGATGGAGCCAGGGCAGGGGCACTCACTGGAGGTGGGGCGAGGGCTTTCAACGGAGCATGCGCACTGGGGTTGGGAGGGGGCTGCATGAAGGTGCCCAGCAAAGGCTGGATGAGGGGCTTTAAGATTCCCAGGTCTGGAGAGACAGGGACTGTCAGGCCGAGGGGCTTCAGCGACATGAGGCTCGGCAGGGCGAGGACGGAGTGTAACTGGGCTGCCAGCTGCTGCTGCTTGAACTTCTGCTCCTCCTCCAGTTTCCTCTTCAAGGCTTTCTCTTGAGCCAGGCGCATGTTGATCATATCCTTCTGCGCATGAACAATGGTCAGGTGTTGCAGCTCTTCCTGCAAGGCAATGACAACCAACCCAGTCATTAAACAGCCATAATGTGGGAAAGGAAGGAACTACAGATGCTGGTTTAAACTGAAGATAAACACAAAATGCTGGAGTAACTCAGCGGGACAGGCAGCATCTCTGGAGAGAAGGCATGGGTGACAAAGAAGGGTCTTGACCCAAATCATTACCCATCCCTTCTCTCCAGTCATTAAACAGCTGGCTGTGAGGTAACACATATACAAGTGCAATATCCCCCAAATTTGCAGATTTACTGAGTTCCATTTAGACTCATATCGAAGAGAGCCGTAAACAACTGGAGTAACTCAGCGGGTCAGGCAGCGTCTGAAGAAGGGTCTCAACCCAAAACGTCACCTGTTCCTTTCCTCCAGAGATGCTGCCTGGCCTGCTCAGTTACTCCAGCATTTGTGCACATCTTTGGTGTAAAACAGCATCTGCAGTTCCTTCCTACACCCAAGAGTCACACTGTGTGGAAACAGGCCCTTAGGCCAACTTGCCCATGCCAACCAAAATGTCCCATCTACACTAGTCCCACTGCCCATGTTCATCTTACAGATTCGGGTTTTTATTTCAGATTTCCAGCATCCGCAATTTAAAAATTGGTGGTCGAGGCCGATAATATAGAGGTATTAAAGAGGCTTTCAGATAGGCACATATAGATGGGGTGTGTCGAGTTAGGACTATTCATCTGGTTCATAAGTTGATACATTCTAGGAGCAGAGTTAGGCCATTCAGCCTATCAAGTCTACTCCACCATTCAATCACACCTGATCTAACTCTCCCCCTCAACCCCATTCTCCTGCCTTCACCCCATAACCCCCTACTAATCAATAAATTAGCAAGGTTAATCCCCGGGATGGCGGGACTGTCATATGCTGAGAGAATGGAGTAGCTGGGCTTGTACACTCTGGAGTTTAGGATAAGAGGGAATCTCATTGAAACATATAAGATTGTTAAGGGTTTGGACACGCTAGAGGCAGGAAACATGTTCCCGATGTAGGGGGAGTCCAGAACCAGGGGCCACATTTTAAGAATAAGGAGTAAGCCATTTAAAACAGAGGAGGAAACGCTTTTTCTCACAGGGAGTGGTGAGTCTGTGGATTTCTCTGCCTCAGAGGGCGGTGGAGGCAGGTTATCTGGATGCTTTCAAGAAAGAGCTAGATAGGGCTCTTAAAAATAGCAGAGTCAGGGGATATGGGGAGAAGGCAGGAACGGGGTACTGATTGGGGATGATCAACCATGATCACATTGAATGGCAGTGCTGGCTCGAAGGGCCAAATGGCCTACTCCTGCACCTTTGTCTTTTGTCTAAACTGTCAATTTCTGCCTTAAAAATATCCATCGTCTTGGCCTCAACAGCCGTCTGTGGATCTACAGATGCACCACCCTCTGACAAAAGAAATCCCTTCTCATCTTCTTTCCAAAGGTACATCCTTTTATTCTGAGGCCATTGCCTCTGGTCCTAGACTCTCCCACAAGTGGAAACATCCTCTCCACATCCACTCTATCCAGGTTTATATTTCATTATGCAAGGAAGTGCAGGGCCAGTGATTACAATTCAATCCATCATAATGTTCCCAGACAGTTCCAGAGTCACTCACCTCATTCATCGGTTTAGCCTCCATTGGTTCTCCTTCTGACTTGGAGTTGGCCTCCAGCACAATCATTATCGATTTTGGAATGTGGTTTTGCTGCAATGAAGGCAAAGTTAGTTAATGACAATTTATCTGAGCAGAGCATCATCAATATTCCTTGTCAGGGTGGCATTGTAGCTCCTTGGTAGAGCTACTGCCTTGCAGTGCCAGAGACCCAGGCTTGATCCTGACCACGGGTGCTTGCCTGTCCTTCTCCCTGTGATCAAAAAGGGGTCTGAAGAAGGGTTTCGGCCCGAAACGTCGCCTATTTCCTTCGCTCCATAGATGCTGCTGCACCCGCTGAGTTTCCCCAGCAATTTTGTGTACCTTCTCCCTGTGATCTGCGTGGATTTTCTGAGATCTTCGGTTTCCGCCAACACTCCAAAGACGTACGGATTTGTGGGTTAATTTGCTTTGGTATAAATGTAAATTTAAAGTGTGTGTAGGATAGTGTTAGCGTGTGGGGATCGTTGTGGACTCGGTGGGCCAAAGGGCCTGTTTCCACGTTGTATCTCTGAACTGAACCAGGTTCTACAATCTTGGCAGCTCTAATGGGAGTATATGGTGTCCCTGGACTTTCCCTATCTCGCTTTTAAAAGCCTTACACATGCCGGACATCCCTTAATGATGGAATACAGCGTAGCAACGTGTTGAACCATGCATTTTGGTTGTTGGAATCAAGGCTTAATTTAGAGATACAGAGCTGAAACAAGGCCGTCTGCCCACCGAGTCTGCGCCAATCAGCGATCCCCGCACACTAATGCAATCCTAAACACACACTAGAGACAAGTTACAATTATACGGAGCCAATAAACCTACAAGCTGTACATCTTTGCAATGTGGGGGAAAACCCACAGTCACGGAGAGAACGTTCAAACTCCGTACAGACAAGCACCGGTAGTCAGGATTGAACCCGGGTCTCTGGTGCTGTGAGGCAGTGGCTCTATAGCTGTGCCACCCACACGCAGACTACTTTCAAAGGGACTAGGGAGCGCAGGTACAGGATTCCCAAAATGTTAATTTGCAAGTCAAATCAGTAGTAAGGGAGGCCCAATGCAATGCGAGCATATATTTCAAGAGGGCTAGAATACAAATCAGAGATGTAATGCTGAGGCTGTATAAGGCACTGGTGACACCACATTTGGAGTATTGCGAGCAGTTTTGGGCCCCCATGTCTGAGGAAGGATGCACTGGCTCTGGAGGGGGTCCAGATGAGGTTTACGACCCCAGGGTGATTAGTTACATATAGGATGAGTGTTTGTCGGCACTGGGCCTGTACTCACTGGAGTTTAGAAGAATGGGGGGGGGGGGGCTTCATTGAAACATACTGAATAGTGAAAGGCTTGGATAGACTGGGTGTGGAGAGGATGTTTCCATTAGTGGGAGAATCTAGGACCAGAGGTCATAGCCTCAGAATTAAAGGACGCGCTTTTAGGAAGGAGATGAGGAGGAATTTCACTAGTCAGAGGGCGGTGAATCTGAGGAATTCGTTGCCACAGACAGCAGTGGAGGCAAAGTCCATGGTTATTTTAAAGGCAGAGATATATTCTTAATTAGTACAGGAGTGAAGGGTTATGGGGAGAAGGCAGACTAATGCGGTTAGGAGGGAGAGATAGATCAGCCATGATTGAATAACAGAGTTGACGTGATGGGCCAAATGGCCTAAATCTACTCCTATCTCTTAAGATCCTATATGCACTGGTGTTTAGGATATTGGGGGGGAGATCTCATTGAAACTTACTGGATCGGGAAAGGCCTGGATAGAGTAAATGTGGAGGGGATGTTTACACTAGTGGACCAGAGGCCATACCGTCAGAATAAAAGGACGTACCTTTAATAATAATAATAATAATGGATGGGATTTATATAGTGCCTTTCTAATGCTCAAGGCGCTTTACATCGCATTATTCATTCACTCCTCAGTCACACTCGGTGGTGGTAAGCTACTTCTGTAGCCACGTCTGCCCTGGGGCAGACTGACGGAAGTGTGGCTGCCAATCTGCGCCTACGGCCCCTCCGACCACCACCAATCACTCACACACATTCACACACAGGCAAAGGTGGGTGAAGTGTCTTGCCCAAGGACACAACGACAGTATGCACTCCAAGCGGGATTCGAACCGGCTACCTTCCGGTCGCCAGCCGAACACTTAGCCCATTGTGCCATCTGTCTTCCTTTAGGAAGGAGATGAGGATTAATTTCTTTAGAAAGAGGGGAGTGAATCTATGGAATTCTTTGTCACAGACGGCTGTGAAGGCCAAGGCAGTGGATATTTTTAAGGCGAAGATTGACATATTCTTGATTCGTACGGGTGTCAGGGATTATGGGGAGGACAGGAGAATGGAGAATGCTGGCAAATTCATTTCACTGCACCTTTGGGTGCATGTGACGAATAAAATTGACTTTGACTTTGAAAGATAGATCAGACATGATTGAATGGCAGAGTAGACTTGGTGGGCTCAACTGTCCAATTCTGCCCCTACAGCTGGTGATGAAGCTGCAGCATTGACGTACCTGGTGCGGTGTGAACGAACGCACATGCGTCAAGAGAGGTTCTCGGAGCTCCGGGCACTTCTCGAAGACGTTGGTGAGCTGCGTGGGTGGAAGCTGCAACAGCACTTGGAATGACTGCGGCTTTGTCCGTTGGCAGCACTTAATGAAGCCTTCCCACACCTTGGGATACTTCCAGACCTAGAGTCAGCACAGAGAAGGCACAGTTCAACAGCCAGGTGACACATGGAGTCACATCTCCAGTCAACGACAAACATACTCTGTACAGACAGCCCCCCAGAGTCAGGATCGAACTCGGGTGCCTGCCGCTACTAGACATTACTGCACCATCGTGCCTCCCACTGCCAAAGAAATGTCAACACCATCTATAACCACCCGCCCCCCACACTGTTACCTGTTTCATGATGAGTCGGGACAGGATGTTCATGACAAAACCCCCAAGACGTGGATACATGGTGAGCGACTGGATTACGGTTCTCATCAGCAGCATGGGCAGTGGGCTCTGTTCCATCAGCTGCTGCATCACAACAGCAAGAACCTCCGACGTGTACACGTTCCTCTCACCAAAGCACAGGTTCGTCGCTGAAAATAAATATTCAAGCAGTCAGTGATCGACTCCAAGGGTAGCACAACAGAAATGCATTGAGGTAAGAACCTTAAAGTTGGAGAAATCCCAAATCCTTCACAGCACAGAACTCGCTTCCCAGCCAGACCAGCGTTCATAAGTGATAGGAGTAGAATTAGGCCATTTGGCCCATCAAGTCTACACCGGCTGATCTATCTCCCTCCTAACTCCATTCTCCTGCCTTCTCCCCATAACCCCCGACACCCGTACTAATCAAGAATCTACCAATCTCCATTGACTTGACCTCCACATCCTTCTGTTGCAATGAATTCCACAGATTCACCAACCTCTGACTAAAGAAATTCCTCCTCATATCCTTCCTAAAGGAACGTACTTTAATTCAGGGGCTATGACCTCTAGTCCTAGACTCTCCCACTAGTAGAATCAACCTCTCCACATCCACTCTACCCGGGTCTTTTACTATTCAGTGAGTTTCAATGAGTTCCCCACTCATCCTTCCGAGTTACACCAGCATTTTGTATCTTTCATTGGTAAACTAGCCTGGTTTCCTTCTTTCAACAATTAGCTTTCTCTAACCATCACCATGTTCAGTGTAGTTGGCCTCAAGAACCCCGGATTCATCAAGAGAGACTCAGGCTCCATGCTGGGGCTGTACAGTAAGTGTGTGTGGGGGGGGGGGGGGGGGGGGGGGGGGGGGCAGTTGAGGCAGGATGGGGGTACAATGGATAATGGGGCGCTGTCCTGTGCATGGCTGCCCAGCCAGCAGCTGTCTGTCTCTTCATCTTTTATTTTTTATTTTAGTTAGTTAAGTGTTTTGTTTGGAGGTCTAGACTTTTTTATGTGGGGGGTGGGGAAGGGGGAAACTATCTTTCAGGGTCCCTACCTGGTCGGAGAGGCAGCTTTTCTCCGAGCTGCAGCTTCGACCCGTCCTCTCGGCCTACCAGCGGGCCTGGAGCGGCGTTTCTTGTCGGGGACCGCGCAGAACCTCGGTTTCGGCGGCGGCACAGCGCTGGAGCGCTATCGCGGAGCGGGCGATGCCTTGCCCGGGTCGCCGCGCTGGAGCTCCGGTGAGCTGAGGATCGCTGGGGAAAACATCGCGGAGCTGCGGGACTGTGGAGCAACCAGCTGCGCTGAACTTTACACTGGGAGCCTGGGATCTCTAGATGAGATCGCCAGTTGTGGAGCTCCAACCGGCTCGGCCTTGTTGGCTTCGGAAGCCGCGGCCTCCAGTGCGGAAGCGGCCGTTCCAGGGTTCCCAGGGTTCCCAGGCCGCTGGGAGGACTCTCCCGATGCCGGAGCAAAATCACCTGGCGAGAACGGCCTGGAACATCGGGCCTCCGTAGAGGCAACTGTGGAGGCCTCAATGGGCCCGACTATGGGTGAACTGGGGTTGGGGACTGGACTTTGTGCCTTCCCTCATGGTGGGAGCCATTGTGGGGGGATGTTCTTTGTGTTTAAGACTCTTATTGGTGTTATGTCTGTATTCTTTTTTTTGTGTGCTGCAAAATGGCAAGAAGCATTTCACTTCACTACACCTGGGTGTATGTGAATGTGACTAATAAAATACCTTTGACCTTTGAGTTACCTTTGATTATTGACTTCATGTCGCACTTGTTAGAGTCGATGTTGTGCAGGGCAATGAGAAGGTCACCAGGGGTCAACGGTGAGATCGCTGCAGAGCCTCCTTCACCCACTGTAAGAGAGGTTAACAGACATCACAGTGGCAACATCACCCTTCAATGTACGGAGCCGGCATAGGGAGGGGCGGGGGAAAGAACAAAGGAGGACCCGGCGTGGGATACTTTGTCAACATTGTCGGCGCCCTTTATGTGGCGACTCTTTGCATACCGTAGAAACATAGAAAATAGGTGCAGGAGGAGGCCATTCGGCCCTTCGAGCCAGCGATTCATTGCGATCATGGCTGATCGTCCCCAATTAATAACCCGTGCCTGCCTTCTCCCCATATCCCTTGATTCCACTAGCCCCTAGAGCTCTAACTCTCTCTTAAATCCATCCAGTGACTTGGCCTCCACTGCCCTCTGTGGCAGGGAATTCCACAAATTCACAACTTTCTGGGTGAAAAATTTTTTCTCACCTCAGTCTTAAATGGCTTCCCCTTTATTCTAAGACTGTGGCCCCTGGTTCTGGACTCGCCCAACATTGGGAACATTTTTCCTGCATCTAGCACATTTTTCCTGCATCTCGGTATGCAAAACAAAGAATTTCACTGTGACTTGGCGTATGTGACAATAAAGTACCAGTCATTCATTGAACTAAACCGTTCATGTTCACCCCCAGCTTAAGCTCAGCAGCAGCACACCATGTCTGCGAAGTAAAGTCAACAATACATTGCCTGCAACCTTCTCTTCAGCGAATAAAGAGTGGTCACCCCTCAAGGAATGTTACACTAATATTAAAGAGGCAGAATGAGATGCTAGGCTGTTCCTCTGGTATTATCCTGCAGCCAAAGACGAAGAGACAGAAATTAGACTTTACTTTAGTGATACAACATGGAAACAGGCCCTTCAGCCCCACTAGGTCCACGCCGACCAACGATCAGCACTATCCTGCACATTAGGGGCAATTTACAATTTAAGGAAGCCAATTAACCTACAAACCTGCACATCTTTGGAATGTGGGAGGAAACTGGGGCATCCCGAGAAAACCCAGGCAGGTCACAGGGAGAATGTACAACCTCCTGACAGACTGCACCCGTAATCAGGATCGAACCCGGGCCTCGTGTGCAGTGACTCAATCACTGCGTCACCCTAAATATTACTTTCCCTTGTATGAATGCAAACCTTCTACCTTAAACTTTCCACCAGTTTCCGCTCCATCCCCGTCCACCTCCCCCTACACAAGGTGGCGGTAACTCACTGTGTGTGGTTCCCAGCAGCCGGTTAAAGACCTCCTTCACCACGATGGGATTGAGTTTGATCAGCTTGGGCAGCGCCAGGATTACTTCTTTCTGCGGAAGAGAGTTAGTGCAAGGATACGCATTATTCCAAGAAGTAAAACGAGCACAAGGTGAAGCTTTAGACTGCCTACTCAGCCGGCTTCAACTTTTTCTTCAACTTTTGAGATAAAACTAAAAATAATCTTCCAAACCCACATGTAACGCTGCGTTAAGGCGCTGTCCCACTTACGCGATTTTTCCGGCAACTTGCCAGCACCCGTCACAGTCGCCGAAAATTTTCAACATGTTGAAAATCCAGCGGCGACCAGAAAAAGGTACGACTCTCTGGGTGACTACTCACGACCATACAGGGATCACCCCGCGAGTCGCCTAAAGATTCCAGGGTAAAGTGCTGCAGAGTAGTCAGTCATGAAACAAGAAGACTGGAGAAGGAACCCTCTTGCTCCTTGGCATCCCCCAGAACTGGAATCACTCATCAAGTTGTCCTCTTAAAAGGACCCAAAGTCCTGGAGTAACTCAGCGGCTCATGCAGCATCTCTGGAGAACTCGGACAGGTGGCGTTTTAGGACGAGACCCTTCTCCAGTTAAGGCTTCTCCTGCACTTTGTGTTCTTTTATCCATGCTTCCTGACTTTGGATCTTAACGATACAGCAGACACAGGCCCTTCGGCCCAGAGTCCATGCCAACCAGAAACCCCCCCCCCTCCGCACACTAACATCATCCTACACACTGGGGACAATTTATAATTTTTATCAAAGCCAATTAACCTACAAACCTGTACGTCTTTGGAGTGTAGGGGGAAACCCGGGCACCGGAGAAAACCCACTCGGTCACAGGGAGAACGTGCAAACTCCATACAGACAGCACCCGTAGTCAGGATTGAAGCCTGGCACTGTAATGGAAGTCTACCACAGCGCCACTGACCTGCTGTTACTCCAGCGCTTTGTGTCCTTTTGTGTATTAACCAGCATCTACAGTTGTTTGTTCCTACACTATCCTTAGTCACCCTTCCATCACTGCTCTCTCTCACTCCCTCCATCATTACTCACGACCCCACCAGCAGCAGATTGTTTTGTCAAGACTCCAGTTTGCGAACAATACCTTCTCAAGGCCGTTAAGCACCGGGATCAGAAATCGGACATCGGGGACCCTCTTGTGGTAGAGATCACGGACCCTCTTCACCAGCTCAGGGGACGGAGGCACTGAAACCACAGGAGACAGTCACTGGATGACATTCAGGCCAATTCAAACACAACTTTACATTGGAACCGATGCAGGCAAATGACAAGCAGATCATGACAGTCAAATCCAATGGCGGATATGACTTGGCACCCTTGGACTAGCCGGCTGAAACCTTGAGGAGCTCTGGCGCTGTGAGGCAGCAACTCCACCACCGTGCCGCCCACTTTGGGACAGACATTTATTTCCCTGTAATTCCTCCCAATGCCCAAAGCCTCGGAGTAAATATTTCTCATTAATTATGCTCCGGTCAAATGCTGCAAAGCATGGACAAAAGATGTCAAATTAGCGGTGCTGAAATAGTTACCTTTGTCTGTTAAAATGTGCAGGCAGCGAGTGACGAGTGTCTCCGCACCTTTCGGACAGTTCTCCACCAGCAGGAGAAGCTCAGGTGAATTCATTCCCATTCCTCGAATCTGAAACACACACAAAAAAAAATAAAAAAAAATTAAGATGGAAACCCAATAGTTCGAGGCGTTTGTTTCCTTTCAGCGCCGAACCATCACTGAACGAGAATGGGGTTGAGAGGGAAAGATACATCAGCCATGATTGAATGGTGGAGTAGACTTGATGGGCTGAATGGTTTAGTTCGGCTCCTATCACTTATGAACAAATGTATCTCACACCTGATGCAGAAACCTAATTCTAGGCATGCCAGCAGCAGCAAGTTCCAGGACCAATCTTAGATCCAGAAACACAAGGTGCAAGGTGGATAACAGCATGGAAGAGTGCAGCATTAATAATACTCCGTGTTTTTTCCATATTGAGTGTGAAGAGTGTTTTGGGGAAGAAACTGTCTGAGTCTGGAGGTGCGTGTTTTGGCTGACCTGTAACGCCTGCCAGAGGGCAACAGTTCAAAAAGGTGGTGTGTGTGGAGTCTTTGATGATGTTAGTGGCTCTGCTGAGGTAGCGTGAGGTGGCAATGTCCTCCAGAGAGGGCAGTGGGCAGCCGTTGATTCTCTCTGCTGCCCAAGGGCAGACTGTGCCCTACCAAAGATCCTATAGCAAGCAAGCAAGATGGATCACTCGACGAAAAAGACGTAGTACGGTCATGTGCAGATTCATGGGTAATTTCCGGCCCCATTTCCGTAACCGGCTTCCGTCTCCGCACCATAGATCCCGTAGTGGAGCAAAGATACAAGTGCGGAGACGGAAGCCGGTTACGGAAAAATCCTCGTAAAAATAAAAGTTCTTTGGTAAAAATCTTCTCATTTTCAGAATTATAATTTATTAACACAAACTGTTCCCCCGCAACGTTGATTACACTGCGAGTCGGGTCGGGTCGGGTTACTGAAATGGATGAAAAAAAGGCCCACGTTCCGCTCCGTTGCGTACTACACATCAGTCCATTGCATTTAGCAGGAGTGGTCTATCTTGCTCCGCTATAAGATTGTTGGGCCCTACCTCCAGATCTCAACCACAGACCTCCCATCCCAGCGTTTCCCCAAGCCAGCAGCATAATTATGGACAAATCTCAGGAACAACACACAAGTTTAATTCAGACGAGAGGGTTCTAGCTTCTGAACCCTGGACTTACCGGTTGCTCAATGACCCGCAGCACCGTGCGTTTAATGTCAGCGATGGCCTCCGTGTAGACAGCAGCCAGCTCGTGAATGAGTTTATGGTTCTGGGGAAGCAGGGCGAGGTACAGATACAGGCACTGTTTCACCGTCTCCTCCGTCCAAGGAGCTGCCACCTCTGACGCGGACAAAAAGAAACACAAAAGAAACTTAGCAGACAAAAGGAGCACTCCACAGGCGCAACAGACAGAGTGAACAGCGTGGAAACAAGCCCTTCGGCCAAACTTGCCCACCCCAACCAACATGTCCCATCTACACTATCCCCACCTGGGTGCTCCGGTTTCCTCCCACATTCTAAAAATCAGGTTTGTGTTGAAAATAGACAGTAGGTGCAGGAGTAGGCCATTCAGCCCTTCGAGCCAGCACCACCATTCACTGTGATCAAGGCTGATCATCCACAATCAGTACCCCGTTCCTGCCTTCTCACCACATCCCTTGACTCTGCTATCTTTAAGAGCCCTAACTCTCTCTTGAAAGCATCCAGACAATTGGCCTTCACTGCCTTCTGAGGCAGAGAATTCCACAGATTCACATCTCCGTTCTAAATGGCCTTTCCCTTATTCTTAAACTGTAGCCCCTGGTTCTGGACTCCCCTAATCTCGGGAACATGTTTCCTGCCTCTAGCGTGTCCAATCCCTTAATAATCTGAAATGGCAGTGCTGGCTTGAAGGGCCGAATGGCCTACTCCTGCACCTATTGTCTATTGTTTCAATAAGACCCCCTCACACATCCTTCTAAATTCCAGTGTAAACAAACCCAGTCACTCCATTGGCCTTGGTAAAGATTGTAAATTGTCCCTAGTGTGTAGGATAGTGCTAGTGTACGGGGATCGCTGGTCGGCACGGACTCAGCCTGTTTCCGCGCTGCATCTCGAAACTAAATCAAACTAAAACCCCAACCAGACTACTAGCACAACACACAGATTCCCACTCAACTTGTCTTAACTCGCCATAGCCTTTCACACTTAAGATCTGCCCACTGCAGACAAATTGCCTTATTTACCTCGATTTCAAACAACCCAGCTGTGTGGAGAGTTCTCACCTGTGTCTTTGTCGGCCCCAAACAGAATAGAGGGCGGGTTGGGATGAACGAGCAGCTGCAAGTAATTCAGGGCAAACTTCTCGATGTACTCGCGTAGCTGCTCCTTCTCATACATTCGTTTAATGAACATCAGTGCCTGTGAACGGACCTGGAGGCAGAACACAACATCAGATACAGTGTGATGCACGAGTGCTCGCTGGGCAGCTTCAGCATGTAAACAGGCCAACTTCAAAGGAAGCACCCAACCTGATACATCAGCTTCCCCTGTGTGCGCGGCTTTACCCAACGACTTCATAGATACCGCATGGAAACAGGCCCTTCGGCCCACTGAGTCCCTGCCGATCAGCCATCACCTTGCACACTATTCTTCACACCAGGGACAATTTACAGAAGCACATTAGGGCTTGGCACAGTGGCGCAGCGGTAGAGTTGCTGCCTTACAGTGACAGAGACCTGGTTCCTTCGTGACTGCGGGTGCTGTCTGTACGGAGTTTGTGCGTTCTCCCCGTGGGTTTTCTCCGGGCGTTCCAGTTTCATCCCACACTCCAAAGACGTACTGGTTTTCAGGTTAATTGGCTTTGGTAAAATTGTAAATTGTCCCTGGTGTGTTGGATAGTGTTAGTGTGCGAGGATCGCTGGTCGGCACGGACTCGCTGGGCCAGTTCCCGTGCTGTATCTCTAAACAGTCTCGTAAATCTTCTCTGCGCTCTTTGGAGCTTAAAGTTTCTGGAAAGGGAGCTCTGACTCACCACCAATTCCAGCTTCAGGAAAGCCAGGAGATTCTAGCCAAGGGTTTACAGTGGGAAATAGATCAGATCTCCATACCAATCCCCAATTCTCCACCCAAAGCTGGAGAGATGTGTAGGAAGGAACAGCAGATGCTGGTTTACACCGAAGACAGACAAAATGCAGAGAAAGTCGTTTCCCGTGACTTCACCTTATCCTTCTCGTGAGAGCTTAGATCCAGCAGCACATGCAGGTACTGCAGCTGTTTTGATGGGCGTTTGAAGACCAAGTCCCTCAGTGTCGACATTCCCAGATAGATGCGAGTCTGCAGGAAGGGTGGAGGAGAGCAGCGTCAGTGTTGCATGGGGACACGTTAAACCATGCGACAGTCGGCACCAAACAGATGCAGCAAAGTGACTTGCAACCCACCTCATCCTCACAGTATCTCCGGATCACCTCCAATGCATTGTCAGTTATGCACGGAGCCTCCAGAACCAGCTTTGTAAACAGTCTAATGGAAGGAGACAAAGAATGAGAAAAATGCCACAAAGAACAGGGAGTATTCCAATACACAGAAACTGGTCAACAGGTGAACTATAAGAACCTAAACATTGTGAATAGTAACAGTGACAACTTTTAGTTTAGAGATACAGGGTGGAAACAGGTGCTTTGGCCCGCGGAGTCTGCTCCAACCTGCGACCCTCGCACTATCCTAAACACACTAGGAACAATTTACCATTTTGTGGTGTTAGAAATTCTTCCCAATCACAACCGCATTGACAAGAGTTAAAGGTGAATGACAAAATAAACTGCAGTTTTTTTAAATTAAGGTCATAAGGAATAGGAGTAGAATTAGGCCATTTCGGCCCATCAAGTCTACTGCCCCATTCAATCATGGCTGATCTATCTCTCCCTCCTAACCCCATTCTCCTGCCTTCTCCCCATAACCTCTGACACCTGGACTAATCAACAATCTATTCATCTCTGCCTTAAAAATATCCATTGACTTCTCGATTTCACCTAACGAACAGCTAACAATGGCCCATTTCCTTCATCATTACTTTTTTGCATATCTTTAATTCATTGTTCTTTATCTCTCTACATCATCGCCTATAAATCATTTCCCAATATCCCAAACCAGTCTGAAGAAGGGTCTCGACTTCTCTCCAGAGATGCTGCCTGCCCCACTGAGTTATCGGTTTGAACCAGCATCTGCAGTTCCTTCCTACACGTCACTTGTACTGACCCATCCTTCTGGTCTGGTTTCTCCTGCAAGCCCGACAACAGGCTGGTCAGGCACGCATCATAATTGTCAAGCATGCCGTTGGGCCAGTGGCTGAGGTACAGGTTATACTCTTGGTACAGCCACGCAAAGGCAAGATCAACGCGGTTTCGAATGTCCTCGAGGATGAAATCCAGCATCTCCCCTTTCATTTTCCCGTCAAACTGCGTCACGAGACGTGCCAGGATCTTCACACGAATCTGGGGAAAAAAAAAAAAAAAGTCAACAAACCCGACTAACTCATCCATCTATGTCAACGAACGGAAAAAACATCACAATCAAGTGAACCAGAAGACATAGTTTTAAGGTGAGGGGACGAAGATTTAATGGGAACCTGAGGGATAACCTTGTTTTTTTTAATATTAAATTAACACAAGGGTGGTGGGTGTAAGGAATGAGCTGCCGGAGAAGATAGTTGAGGCACGTACTATTGCAATGTTTACAAAACATTTCGACAGGTACATGGATAGGATAGGATTAGAGGGATACTGGCTAAAAGCAGGCAGTCTATGGGTTTGCTCAGAGATACATAGATACATAGAAAATAGGTGCAGGAGTAGGCCATTCGGCCCTTCGAGCCTGCATCTTTGGTTTCCTCCCACAGTCCAAAGACATATAGGTGAATTGGCTTGGTGAATGTAAAAACAAACAAAAAAATTGTCCCCAGTGTGTGAAGGATAGGGTTATCATGCGGGGATCGTTGGTCGGCGCGGATCCGATGTTTCCACGTTGTATCTCTCATACATTAAGTGCCCAGCCAGAAAGAGAGGGGTTGTGGCTACAGTGAATTAAAGTCACACCTACCGGACCAGCTCCACCTCGTGCCACTGCTTTCTCAGAGTTGAGGATACGCTGCAGAGCTCCAATCTTCAGCTTGTCCATCTTCTCCACAGGCAGCTGCTGCAACACATCGCACAGTCGGAAAACCTTCTTCCGTCCGCTCTGACTCATCAGCCTGAAATGCGACACACAAACTAATAAGCTATTGGGAAGATAGAAACAGCAACTCAGCAGGTCAGACAGCACCTGTGGAGAAAAGGAATAGGTGACCTTTCAGGTCGTGACCCTTCTTCAGACTGAGTCAGGGGTAAGGGAAACAAAAACAAAAACAAAAAAAGTGATATTGGGAGATATAGAACAAATGAATGAAAGATATAGACAATAGACAATAGGTGCAGGAGTAGGCCATTCAATGTGATCATGGCTGATCATCCCCAATCAGTACCCCGTTCCTGCCTTCTCCCCATATCCCCTGACTCCGCTATTTTTAAGAGCCCTATCTAGCTATCTAGATTGAGGAGGAGGAGCCATCTTGGTGAACGGCTGCTAGCCAGCAGCCGTCCGTCTTAAATTCGTTTTTTTAAATAGTTTTTAGTGAGTCGTTTTTTTGTTTGTAGGGGATATGGTCTTTTAATGTGGGGGGGTAGGTGTTACTTTATTTATAGGTCCCTACCTGGTCGGTGTGGCAGCCTTTTTTCTGGGCTGCCCGTCGACCCGTCCTCGTGGCCTACCAGCGGGCTTGGAGCGCCGTTTCTTGGCGGGAACCACCCAGCACCTCGGCCTGGGTGGCGGCACAGCATTGGAGCGGAGCGGAGCGGAGCGGGCGATGCCTTGCCTGGGTCGCCGCGCTGGAGCTCTGGCGAGCTGGACTGCCGTGAGCAACATCTCCGGGCTGCGGGTTTGCGGAGCGGAGAGGCGGCGTGCGGAGAGACGGCGTGCGTAGAGGCGGCAAGGCGGCAGTGCGGAGAGCGGGCGCCGACTTTTTCATCTGGAGCCTGGGAGCGCCAAACCGGCGCGGCCTTGTCGGCTTCGGCAGCCGCGGGCTCCAACCAAGAAGCGGCCGTTCCAAGTGGCCCAGCCGCCGAAAGGACTCTCCCGACGCCGGGGCAAGACCACCCGGTGAGAACGGCCAGGGACATCGGGCCTCCGTACAGGCAATTGCGGTGGCCTCAATAGGCCTGACTTTGGGGTGATCATGGGGTGGGGACTGGACATTGTGCCTTCCTCCACAGTGCTATCCACTGTGGGGGGATGATTTTTTTTGTCTAATTGTAGTCCTGTAGGTCTGTGTCCAAGATGGCTGCCGTGAAGAGAGAGTGGACGCTGGCGCGCTTTGGCTGCCGCTGCTCTCTTTTCACACTGTGTTTTTGATTTTCTGTTTTTGGATTGAATTCTGTTTTTAATTTGTGTCACTGTGATGTCTTTAATTACTTGTTTTATTCCGATTATATGTTTTATTCCGATTACTATGTAAGGTGTCCTTGAGATGTATGAAAGGCGCCCATTAAATAAATTTTATTATTATCTATGCAAAAAATGTTAATGATAAAGGAAACGGGCCATTACTAGCTGTGGGCTTGGTGAAAACGAGTTATACAGACAATGAAATTCTCCAGGGCGACAATGAAACTAGTAGCAGGACCTGTGGCAGCCTAGTTTAGTTTAGAGATACAGCGTGGCAACCGGGTCTGTGGCGACCAGCCCGGGTCGCTTGCGTAGCTCTGTCTACTCAGCTTTACATGCTCATTATTAATTAAATGTGTTTGATTAAAATTCCAAAGAGCACCTTGAAATGTTCTAAAGACGGTGCATGCCTTGCAAATAAAACACACCCAAACCACGCAATAAATGCATTGGACACATTCCAATGATGGGGGAGGGGGGGAGGTTTCAGATCCTATATGACAAAGCCACATGAGCAATCAGTGCACTGTCCAAATACCTTTGCTGACTGGAAGGCATAATGGGCTCTGGACGCCGCTTCGTTTGCATCTCCTCTTTCCCGGGCTGCGAGAAAGGTACGGGTGCCCCCACGACAGATATCGCTTGCCCCTTACGCAACGTGGAGTAGCGCCGCTTGATGACCAGGCCGTCACTTTTAACATCTTTCCCCAGTTTCGAGTCGTCATCGGCCTGAAGTTTCATCTGGTCAACACCTGAGGGAACAGCAAGTAACCGTGAGAACAGTCGCCCGTCACGCCAACCGATCGGTCATCACAGTGGCACAGGCAGGCTGCCGATCACTCGCCAAATACCCAGGGTGGAAATGTCAACGACTAGAAGCGCATGCGAGAAGGCAAGAGGGGCAAAGTTTAAAGGAGATACGTGCGGCAAGTTTTTTTTTGCCCCACAGAGTGTGAATCTCTTGCTTCCTCGACAGAGACGAGTAAAAATATCCTCGTAAAAAGAGACGACTTAAAAATAAACAGCATTGCAAACCTTAATTATTTTTAGTTTTTAGTTTTGAGATACGGTGCGGAAACAGGCCTTTCGGCCCATCAAGTCCGCGCCGACCAGCGATACCCGCACACTAACATTATCCCAAACACACTTGGGGCAATTTACAATGATACCAAACCAATTAACCTACTTGCCTGTACCTCTTTGGAGTGTGGGAGGAAACGGGAGCACCCAAAGAAAACCCACGCAGATCACGGAGAGAACGTACACTCCGCACAGACATGGTCAGGATCAATCAGGTCTCTGGCACTGTAAGGCAGCAACTCTAACTCTGCGCCACTGGCCACCCTCAAGGTTTCCCAAGAAGGAAATGGAAGCCCAATCACTGAATACTCAAGACTGATAGATATTTGGAAATGAAGGTACATCATGCATTCAAAATCACTGCATGACTGTACATAAAGTTAAAAGATCACATCATGATTGCAACAGGCACGGGCCACGGAATCACATTGCTGTGTCCCAAACATTACGCTCCCCTAAAAAAAGGCCTTTATTAAAATCTGACAATGTGCTTTAACCACATGTGATTGTTTAATTACAAATGTCAAATTGTGGAGTACAGAGGCAAATAAATAAATGATGGGTACACAAAAATGCTGGAGAAACTCAGCGGGTGCAGCAGCATCTATGGAGCGAAGGAAATAGGCAACGTTTCGGGACGAAACGTTGCCCATTTCCTTCGCTCCATAGATGCTGCTGCACCCGCTGAGTTTCTCCAGCATTTTTGTGTACCTTCGATTTTACAGCATCTGCAGTTCATTCTGAAACAAATAAATGATGGGTCTTTGTCCCAAACATTATGGAGGGCACTAATATTTATGCCAGTTTTAACCAAATAAAATGGGAACACAAAACAATACGAGCCTTGTGCTAACAAAAGCCAGTCAAAGCACCCAGCGTTTACTCATTACCTGGTCCGAGACCTGCTGACGTCATCTGTGTGGCCATGAGTCGGGCTAAGTGTTTAATCTGGGCGTCCGTCCCTGCCGACTCTACTGGGGTATAAGTAGCCTGGAAGGATGCCGGCATCACGTCTGGTAAATAGACCATGCTGATCAGAACCTGAAACACAGAGCCGTGAGCTCAGTAGGGGTCCCTCACACCACTCGGGCATTTATATACTCAACATTGCTGCTGAAAATGATAGGAATTGACAGACATACAACAGTCATAGAGTCAAGCAGTGTCAAAATGTGCCCTTCAGCACAACTTGTCCACACCGACCAACATATCCCATCTACACTAGTCCCACTTTCCGGCATTGGACCCATAGTCCACTGAACCTGTCCTATCCGTGTACCTGTCTAATTGCTTCTTAAACGTTGCAATAGTCCCTGCCTCAACAACCACCTCTGGCAGCTCGTTCCATACACCCACCACCCTTTGCTAGAAAACAATACCCCTCAGATTGCTATAAATTCTTTCCCTCTTCTCCTCAAACCTAGTACCCCTGATTCCTGATTCCCCCACTTTGGCCAAGAGACTCGGTGTGCCCACCCAATCTATTCCTCTCATGGTTTTATACACCATTATAAGATCACCCCTCATTCTTGTGCACTCCAGGGAATAGAGTCCCACCCTGCTCAATCTCTCCCTATAGCTCAGACAATAGGTGCAGGAGTAGCCCATTCAGCCCTTCGAGCCAGCACTGCCATTCAATGTGATCATGGCTGATCATCCACAATCAGTACCCCGTTCCTGCCTTCTCCCCATATCCGCTGACTCCACTATCTTTAAGAGCTCTATCTAACTCTCTTGAAAGCATCTAGAGAACCGGCCTTCAGAGACAGAGAATCCACACTCACAATTGTGTGAAAAACGTTTTCCTCATCTCCATTCTAAATGGCTTACCCCTTATTCTTAAACGGTGGCCCCTGGTTCTGGACTCCCCCAACATCGGGAACATGTTTCCTGCCTCTAGCGTGTCCAAACCCTTAATAATCTTATGTTTCAATAAGATCTCCCCTCATCCTTCTAAATTTCAGAGTGTACAAGCCCAGCCGCTCCATTCTATCAACATATGACAGTCCCGCCATCCCGGGAAATAACCTGGTGAACCTACGCTGCACTCCCCTACACTGCACTCCCCTAATAGCAAGAATGACCTTCCTCGATGGCAACATCCTTGTCAATCTTCTCTGTACCCTTTCCAACGTAACATCTTTCCTATAACATAGTGCCCAGAACTGAACAGCATTTGGCCCAAACATTCCACACTGCCATTATCCCCAAATAAAGACTTTGAAATACAATTATTCACCTAATTTCCCTCATAATCCAGGCAATAACTGCCCCCTTAAGGATCCCAACCAAACCATCACCTACCCATGTTCTGCCGAGATGCTGCCTGACGCACTGAGTTACTCCACCATCACGTGTCCATCAAAGCAAATCACACAGTGCTGCACAGATTACACGGATTCTTCAGCAGGGATTTTCCTGAGGAGACCAACAGGCTTTCCCTTTGGCTGTGTGAGCCAATGCTACACTCCACCGGACACCACTAGAGTCAGCACTCAGCTTGGTCCCATACTCACCAAATTCGCCACGTTCTCTGGCGAAAGCAGAGGCATTAGATACTGTGCTGAAACATCAATGGCAGACTGCGTGTTCTGGGATGACGATGGTTTAACCATGGAAACGGACGCTTGCTCAAGATCTTTGTCTTCATCATCTTCTCCTAAAGGCTCTGAAAGGAAAACACAATCGGCACTGGTCTTACAATGCACGCAAGGCCAGGAGAAGCTGGCCAAATAAAAGGCAGCTATCAGCTTGGCACAATAATTCCCACTCTTGCGGTCACAATAAGAGGTCCAGCAATATTCCCCATCGGGGTGAATATTCCTTTGAAATCTCAGGTCGGTGGGCAAGAGTATGGTTTAGGAAGGGACTGTAGATGCTGGTTGACACCAAAGATAAGACACAAAATGCTGGAGTAACTCAACGGGCCAGGCAGTATCTCTGGATTAAACGAATAGGTGACGTTGCCGGTCAAGACCAAACTTCAGACATCGGAGTCTGAAAAAGGGTCCCGACCCAATTCCTTTTCTCCAAAGGTGCTGCCTGACCCGCTGAGTTACTCCAGCATCTTGTGTCTATCTTAAGAGTATGGTTTAGTTTATTGTTGTCATATGTACCAGTGAAAAGCCTTTTTGTTGAAAGTTTGAGGCTAGAGGAACTCCAGCTCCGCATTGATGAGCTGGAGACCCAACTTCATACGCTGCGGTACATCAGGGAGGGGGAGTATTACCTGGATGTTTTGTGCCAGGGGATGGTCACACCGACCAGTTTAACTAATTCAGTAGGCAGTGAGCAAGGAAAGGAAGGTGTGGCCATAAGCGAGGCAGGTAGGGGGAACCAGGAGGAGATGCGGCAGGAGCCACAGCCCTTGTCCCTGACGAGCATGACCGAGGCTCTTACTCAATGTAAGGACGGGATCAGGGGCTGTGGGAGGGATGAGCAACCTGGCTGCAGCACCGTGGATCAGGAGGCCATTCAAGAGGGGGGAGTTAGAAGAAATGCCGTAGTGATAGGGGATAGTATTATTCGGGGGGTAGATAAGGTTCTCTGCGGCCAGCAGAACATGTCCCGAAGGCTGTGTTGCCTACCCGGTGCTAGGGTTAAGGATATCTCTGCGATGCTGGAGAGAAATTTGCAGTGGGAGGGGGAGGATCCAGTGGTCGTGGTCCATGTGGGGACCAATGACATAGGAAGGACGAGGAAGGAGGATCTGCTGAAGGAGTTTGAGCAGTTAGGGAATAAATTAAAAAGCAGAACCTCGAGGGTACTGATCTCCGGATTGCTACCTGAGCCACGGGCCAAATCGGCGAGGGTACGTAAAATTAGAAAGCTAAATGCGTGGCTCAAAGACTGGTGTGGGAATAATGGGTTTGGTTTCTTGGGCCACTGGCACCAGTACTGGGACAGGGGGGATCTGTTCTGTAAGGACGGACTTCACCTGAACGGTGCTGGGACTGGGGTCCTGGCAAATCATATAACTAGGGCAGTAGAGAGGTCTTTAAACTAAGTAGCGGGGGGGAGGTATCAAGGGGGGTAATAACGGCAGGGGTAGAGGAAATAGAGCAGGGTATCAGTGGGGAAGCGGAAAGTCAAATGTGACAGGAGACAGAATGTGTGAAGATAAAGCTCTAGATGTAAAAGGGGCAAAAATGGAAAGGAAGGGTAGTAAAAATCATCTGAAAGTGCTTTATCTAAACGCACGGAGTATTCGTAATAAGATAAATGAATTAACGGTGCAATTAAGTATATATAGTTATGATATCGTGGCCATTACGGAGACATGGCTGCAAGGAGATCAGGACTGGGAGTTAAATATAGAGGGGTACTCGACAATTAGGAAAGATAGACAGGAAAGAAAGGGAGGAGGGGTGGCCCTTTTAATAAGGGAGGGAATAACGGCAATAGAGAGGAAGGATATTGCGTTGAAGGATCAGGATAGTGAAACAGCTTGGGTACAGATAGAGAATAATAAGGGGAAAAAAACACTAGTGGGTGTAATTTATAGACCTCCAAATAGCTGTGACGCTGTTAGTCAGAACATAAATCTGCAAATAGTTGACGCATGTAAAAAGGGAACTGCTGTAATCATGGGGGACTTCAATTTTCATATTAATTGGGCAAACCAAACTGGGCAGGGTAGACTAGAGGAAGAGTTTATAGAATGTATTAGAGACGGGTTCCTAGAACAGTATGTCACAGAACCGACAAGGGGGGAGGCAATCTTGGATCTGGTTCTGTGTAATGAAGCAGGATTAATTAAAAATGTCATAGTTAGGGACTCGTTGGGAACAAGTGACCACAATATGGTCGAATTCCATATTCAAATAGAAGGGGAGCAGGTTGAAACTCAGGCTAGGGTGCTTAGTCTAAATAAGGGGGATTATGAAGGTATGAGGACTGAGCTGATCAAAGTTGACTGGGATAGCAGACTCAAGAATAAGACGGTACATGAGCAGTGGTGTACGTTTAAGGGTATACTGTATAACCTTCAAGAAAAATTTATTCCTATGAAGAAAAAAAGGGGTAAGGGTAAGAACAGTCAGCCATGGCTCAGTAAAACTATAAAGGATAGTATTCGGCTGAAGGCAAGGGCATATAAGGTAGCCAGAGATAGTGGGAGGGTAGAGGATTGGGAAGCATTTAAAGGTCAGCAAAAAATAACTAAGAGATTAATTAAGACGGGGAAAATAGACTATGAAAGGAATTTAGCGAACAACATAAAAACTAATAGTAAGAGTTTTTATAGCTATATAAAAAGAAAAAGGGTGGCTAAGGTGAACGTTGGTCCATTGGAGGGTGAGACTGGAGAGTTGTTGGTGGGGAACATGGAAATGGCAAAGGCATTAAACGAGTATTTTGTATCAGTCTTCACCATAGAAGACACAAAAAATATTCCAACGCTGGATAAACAGGGGGCGGTAGGAATGGAGGAGCTAAATACTATTAAGATCACCAAGGAGGTGGTATTAGGGAAATTAATGAGACTGAAGGAGGATAAATCCCCTGGGCCTGATGGATTACATCCAAGGGTCTTGAGGGAGATAGCGGTGGGGATTGTGGATGCATTGGTGATAATTTTCCAAAACTCCCTGGAGGCAGGAACGGTCCCAGTGGATTGGAAAATGGCCAATGTAACACCTATATTTAAAAAAGGAAGTAAACAGAAGGCGGGTAACTATAGACCGGTTAGTCTAACATCGGTGGTGGGTAAAATGTTAGAGACAATTATTAAAGAAACACTAACGGGGCACTTGGATAAACATGACTTCATCGGACAGAACCAGCATGGTTTTGTGAAGGGGAAGTCCTGTTTAACGAATCTGCTCGAATTCTTTGAGGAAGTAACAACCCGGGTGGATAAAGGGGAACCGGTGGATGTGGTATACTTGGACTTCCAAAAGGCTTTTGACAAGGTGCCACATAAGAGACTATTGCTAAAAATAAAAAATTATGGGATTGGGGGTAATATATTAGCATGGGTAGAGGATTGGCTAACAAATAGGAAGCAGAGAGTGGGGATAAATGGTTCATACTCGGGATGGCAACCGGTAACTAGCGGGGTTCCGCAAGGGTCGGTGCTGGGACCCCAGTTGTTCACAATTTATATAAATGATTTGGAGGAGGGAACCAAGTGTAATATATCAAAATTTGCGGACGATACAAAATGGGAGGAAAAGTAGGGGATGAGGAGGATAGGAAGAGTCTGCAAAAGGATATAGATAAGCTAGGTGAGTGGGCAACAACTTGGCAGATGAAATTTAATACTAATAAATGTGAAGTCATTCACTTTGGGAAAAAAAATGATAGGGCAAGTTATTTTCTAAATGAGGAGGAGCTGCGTTGTAATGCAACGCAAAGGGATCTAGGGGTATTAGTACATGAATCACTAAAAGTTAGTATGCAGGTGCAGCAAGCAATCAGGAAGGCCAATGGAGTTTTGGCCTTTATTGCTAGGGGGATTGAGTATAAAAACACGGAGGTCTTGCTGCAGCTGTACACAGTATTAGTGAGACCACATTTGGAATACTGTGTACAGTTCTGGGGTCCATACTTAAGAAAGGATGTACTAGCCCTGGAGGCAGTGCAGCGAAGGTTTACAAGATTAATTCCTGCAATGAGGGGATTGACATATGAGGAAAGGTTAAGTAGGCTGGAACTCTACTCTTTGGAGTTTAGAAGAATGAGAGGCGATCTCATTGAAACATATAAGATCGTGAGGGGCCTTGATCGGGTGGATGCACCGAGGATGTTCCCAATGATCGGGGAAACTAGAACTAGGGGACATAGTTGCAGAATAAGGGGGGGCTCTTTTAAAACTGAGATGAGGAAGAACTTCTTCACCCAGAGGGTGGTTAATTTATGGAATTCACTGCCCCAGGGAGCAGTGGAAGCAGAAACTTTAAATATATTTAAGACTAAAATAGATGGTTTTTTAGCTGCCAAGGGGATAAGGGGCTACGGGGAGAGGGCAGGGATATGGACCTAGGTATGGTTAGTATAGTAAGACCTGAGTGATCTCCTGGACAAGTGTCGATCGCCTGGATTGGGGTCGGAGAGGAATTTCCCGGATTTTTTTCCCGAATTGGACCTGGGTTTTTATCCGTTTTTTTGCCTCCCCCAGGAGATCACGAGGTTCTTGGGGTGGAGAGGGGTGATAGCGGTATAAAGGGGAGGGTAGTGTCTTGTGTTCTGTGTCTTGTGTCTACTGTTTGTGGGTAAGTGTGTCTGTTTAGTGTTCAGCCATGAGCGAATGGCGGTGCGGGCTCGACGGACCTGGTGGTCTACTCTCGCACCTACTTTCTATGTTTCTATGTTTCTATCCAGTCAGCAGAAAGACGACACATGATTACAATCATGCCGTCCACAGTGTACAGATACAGGATAAAGAGAATAGCATTTAGTGCAAGATAAAGTCCAATAAAGTACAATTAAAGATAGTCAAAGGGCCTCCAATGCAATAGATGGTAGGCAGGTAGTTGGTGAGAGGATGGTTCAGTTGCCTGATAACAGCTGGGAAGAAACTGTCCCTGAATCTGGAGGTGAGTTTGCACACTTCCATACCTCTTGCCCGATGGGAGAGGAGAGGAGAGGGAGTGACTGTGGTGAGACTGGTCCTTGATTACGCTGGTGGACTTCCATGATATATCTGCTTTGTTCAATGTACTTATTGTGCAGCTGTGTTAATTAAATAGTGCTTTCACTAATGTCAGTCTGAAGAAGGACCCCGACCCAAAACGTCAACTATCAACGTTCTCCATGTAGGCTGCATGAACTATTGAATTAGTCCAAAACCATGTCAATAGACAATAGGCGCAGGAGCAGGCCATTCGGTCCTTTGAGCCAGCACTGCCATTCAATGTGACCATGGGTGATCATCCACAAGCAGTACCCCGTTCCTGCCTTCTCTCCATATCCCTTAACTCCGCTATCCCTAAGAGCTCTATCTAACTCTCTCTTGAAGGCACCCAGAGAACCAGCCTCCACCACCCTCTGAGGCAGAGAATTCCACACAATGTCCTTTCTTTGCAAACCAGCATCCTCACTTCCTTGTTTCTGCTTTAGACTTTAGAGATACAGCGTGGAAACAGACCCTTCGACCCATTGAGTGCACACCGACCAGTGATCATCCCACCACACACTAACCTACACACGTTGGGACAATGTTACAACTTATCGAAGCCAATTAACCTACAAACCTGTACATCCGAGGAGCGCGGGAGGAAACCGGAGCACACGGTGTAAAACCATGTGGTCACGGGAAGAACGTACAAATTCCATACAGACAGAACCCAGAGTCAGGATGGAACCCGGGTCTCCGCTGCTGCGCCACTGTGTCACCTTACAATGTTCAGCACTGCAAATCATGTTAAAAATCTAACAATGGTTTGACACATCAAACCCCTTCCCCAGGCAGAGGGTTGGCAGGTTTGGGAACTTGGATAAAGAGCCCCCTTACCTATTTTGATTTTCTTCAGCCCCTGGTCAGTCTCCTCGCGGTGTCGCTTCCTCACGTCCTTCAGGCTGGGCATGTTGCGCACAATCTCCTGCTGCTGCGTGCCCAGGTCCAGGAGCAGCGTGGTGATCTGGGCGTGGAACTCGAAGGAGGACTGGTGCTTGAGAACGCTCAGCAAGTGCAGCTTCAGGTTCTTGCGCACGCTGCTGACCTGCGACTTCGCCAACGTCGGCGGCAAGTTGGCTGCAATCAGGAAACGGACGTGAAAAACCCAACACCTGCACGGTTCAATGAATGACCGTCTTCCCCTCACAACCGGGACCCAGCAGCTCCACATGCTGTGCATGATTGTTAGCCCGGGAGCTTGGGAAGGCCCAGCTTTGAATCAGAAATAGCTGGTACTGATAGGAGAGTCAGGTTAATATTCAAGAGTTGATAAGTACGTGAGAAAGAATAACGGGGGGGGGGGGGGAACAAGATTGATGAGAGCCAGCTTAGACTCACTGGTTCTTCTTCCAATGCTATTCTCAGAGGTTCTGCATTTGATGACAAACTAGGTCCCAATACTCCCCAGGAGAACTTATACGGCCCTGCTCCCGGTCTAAAAGTCTCGAAGTTGGAGCCCCCGATGGGCGCTGGAATGTCCCACGGCCATGAAGCCGCGCCGGGCGATGTATGACCCCGCTCCGGTTCGTTCCAACCCCGCGACACGGGCTGGAGAAGTCGCGTTGCGGGAGCTCCGGGAAGCGGTCTCTCTCTCCCCCCGGACCCGCGAGCTCCCGATGTCCCAGTCCACCGGACCTGCGGCTGCGTTGCTGGAACCTCCGAGCCCCAGGAGTCGAGTCGCAGCAGCGAGTCACCACCGCTCCCCACGCACCGAGGCCGGCCAGCCCCACGATGGTGTGTAGTCCGCAGCTCCGCATTCCGCAGTCTCCCGAGCCCCCGGGTCGTTCAGGCTGGAGGCCGCTCCACGGTGCTAGGCCCCAACGACAACGGAGACCCGACAGGGAAAAGGTCGGGTCTCCCAGACAGGGAAGAGATTTCAAACAGTTTCCCCCTCCCCCCCCCCCCCCCCCGCATATACACATTAGATTACAAGCACAACTTTGAACATGAGGAGGAGTGTTGTCCTCAATGCTTTGGTCAATGTTCATCCTTCAATCAACACTGACAAGAAACAATATAGACAATAGACAAACATCAAACAGCATCCAAGGTCAGGATCAAACCCAGGTCTCCGGTACGGTGAGGCAGCAGCTCTACCCGCTGCTCCACTCAGCTGCCGTTGGGAGATTAGAAAGAAGGGGGGGGGGGGGGAACAAAGAACTGCAGATGCTAGTTACTTCACAAAAGGACACAAAGTGCTGGAGTAATTCAGCAGGTCAGACAGCATCTCCATATTCTCCAGAGATGCTGCCTGACCTGCCGATTTACTCAAGCACTCTGTGTCCTTCCACGAAAGGCGTCATCTTTCTTTCAGAGTCCTCACCATGAAGGGTTTCATATGCCTGGATCACTTCAGACATGTACATGGGTCGTTGCCTTGCGATGGTGGCCAAGGAGCCCAGGGCAGCTGTAAGGTTGATGCTGGAGATGGCAGGGTGAACCATGAATTTCAGGAGCTGATCCAGAGCCATTTTACCCTCTTCTTGAAGTGCACCTGAAAAGGATGCAGATCACAAAGAATCGATGAGACTGCAAGGCTCAGAAGACTGCGAAGTAACAGTCCTGCCATTAAACACAGATATAAGTTAAACTGTAAAAGTGTGAGATTGAAGATTTGGTTTTATATGGAATCATTCTGAAAATGAAAATAGACAATGCACCAAATGGCTACAGTGTGAATTGTTTGTGTGTGTGTGTGGGGGGGGGGGGGGGGGGGGGGGGGGGGGTATCTTAGTACACACTACAATTAAGGCTAGATAATCCCAATTAAATTGGAGGATAAACTTCAAAGAATTTCAGCCAAATTACAGACAAGGCTGACAAAATTGCAGGATTGTGGCAGAAATTGTTATTAATTGCAGTAATTTGCAAAAGTCACCAAACATTTGTTTCCTAGAGGTGTCACAACCAGCATAAGTTCAATGGGTAGGAAGGAATTGCTGATGCTCGTTTAAACCGATGGTAGATACAAAAAGGTGAATTAACTCAGCGGGTTAGAGATGCTGTCTGACCCACTGAGTTACTCCAACTTTTTGTGCTTATCTTTGTATAAACCAGCATCTGTAGTTCCTTATTACATTCCCTCTAAAGCTTTCCTATCCATGTAGCTGTCCCCATCTCTATTAAATGGCTTTTTGTTTAATTTAATATTATTTGTACCTAAAAAAGTGCATAGCCTCTGATAATCTTCACGCCTGTCCCCATCTAACCACAACCAAAGGGTTTGAACTTCTCTGGAGGGTTTCAGGACCATTCAAAAGTTTTATTTACTTTAGTTTAATTCAGTTTAGTTCAGTTTACTATAGTTTAGTTGAGTTAAGTTTAGTTTAGTTTATTATCACGTGTACAATGAAGAGCTTTTTTGTTGCGTGCTACCAAAGCTCACAATCTCGCATTCAATGAAGTGACACAAAGCACACAAGGACATAGAAGAATTATAATCCAATCTTTTCCTTATGACTGCACCATTGGTGGCAAATCACTATGCAGATACTCACTGGCTTTGATGCAAGAGTGATCCCTCACAATGCGATCCAGGCTGATGTCGTTCTCCTGCCTCCTCGGCACGTCAGAATCGGGAGTGCGAGGTGACAGGGTGATGATTAAACTCTCGATGAATTTGACGGCATGAGTTCGGATTCCGTCATTATCAGAGTCCAGCATCAAGACAATGTCATCCTTCATGACGCTAACCATATCCCAGCACGCCTCCTCCATTTCATTGATGACTTTTGACTTCACCATCCACTGATAAGAACAAAAGCCATAATAATCTCGGGTTAAAATATTCCTGGCTAAATAAGCACCAGCCACTTTAACATATACATATATGAACAATGCTCTGATTTGTACATCACATCTTTAACATGATAAAACATTCCAAAGCCGTGCACAGACACAAAGTCAAATATAATTCAATATAATTCAACACACAGCCAGAGAGAAGTGAACAGTTGAGCAAATCATTGGGCAGACAGATAGGTTTTCAAATGCATCTTAAAGGAATGAGATCTATCTCACCCTCCTAACCCCATGCTCCTGCCTTCTCCCCATAACCTCAGACACCTGTCATTATTTATAGTAGCCAAGATAGTGGCCCTCAAAGCCGACTATGGGAACAGAACTGCCGGCACAGCCAGAGTTCCAGGGTCCTGGCCTCAGGGAGCAAATTTGACCCGACGATCGGCCGCGGAAGTTCCAACGAGGTCGACATAAGCCACCTCACCTGGCCGAGGCGCCACATTTCAGTGGACGACCTGTACCGCGTAAATTTGCATCCTCCAACAACAGCAACAATTTCAAATGATTTACACTCTCTAACTGGCGAGTCACTGGAGCTTATATTGCAAAACAAAATGCAGTCTATAAAGGCACTTTCTTGCTGTCGGTTTAACAGAGAAGCATCTACAAATACTGAACCGTCCAGTGGCCGAGACATGGAGGTTGTAACATGATACCAATAGACAATAGACGCAAGAGTAGGCCATTCGGCCCTTCGAGCCAGCACCGCCATTCAATGTGATCATGGCTGATCATCCCCAATCAGTACCCCGTTCCTGCCTTCTCCCCATATCCCCTGACGTGCCACTTGCCTGCAGTGCCACCTTGTACAGTTGGGTCATGGTCAAAATAACCTTCTTCACCACATTGACGTTCTCGTCCTTCAGCAGCATGTTGAGGTTAGCGATTAGCTTCGGCAGCAGCTCATTGTCCCGCTTGCTGGGGGGGGGGGGGGGGGGGGGGGGGGGAAAGAACAAAATAACTGATGATTTGAGCTTTAGAAGCAGGCAGAAAAATGATTTAAAAAGCCACGATTTAAACTAACCATGCCTCCTCCATGAATCCAATCACAAACTTGCGAACATCAATGGATTTATCTGACTGAAATGCAATGATTTCCTACAAAGAATAAAATAGATTCATCAGGTACCCTCATTACAGCAGTAACCAAAATTCAATTGTATCAGATTTGCTGTAGAAACAAAGAACTGCAGATGCTGGTTAATACACAAAACAACACGAAGTGCTGAAGTAACTCCACATGTCAAGCAGTTCTCTGGAGAACATGGATCGGTGACATTTCAGGTTAAGAGCTTTGAGAAGGGTCTCAACCCAAAATGTCACCTGTCTCCAGAAATGATACAAAGTGCCAGGATAAATCAGTGGGTCAGGCAGCATCTCTGGAGAACATGAATAGGTGATGTTTCTGGTCAAGACCCTTCTTCAGACCCTGGGATTCTGCCTGACCCGCTGAGTTACTTTGCGCCTTCAACTGGAAAATACTGTTTTCTTGGAGCCATGAGTTTACTCACATCGAGAAAGTTGTCAAGGAGGGTGGGATCCTTATTCACAATCAGCTCTTGAACCTGGGGAAGGGAGAAACATGGATCAGAATTAAACTGACATTGCTCACTGCAATGATTCCTGCAATTAGTAAAGGGGCACTGTCATCACAAGGGTAATTAAAAGGAACTGCAAATGATGGAAACCAAAAATAAACAGAAGGTGTTGGAAATACTCGACAGGTCAGGCCGCATCTGTGGCAAGAGAAGCAGTTGACAGTTCAGATCAGAAACCCTTTGTCACATCATCATACTCAGCATTTTGCACTCCTGTGTCCTCATTGACTAACTGCTCCCATTCATTCATTGGCCCAATATGCTTGTTGCAGTTTATGGCCATGTCACATTGGTTTTAACCTATCGGAGACATCCTCTTATAGACTGCACCCTTAGTCAGGATCGAACACGCTGTAAGGCAGCAACTCTACCGCTGCGCGACTCTGCCACCCTAAATGCTAAGAAAAATTATAACCTAATGCTCAGGTTTTTAAAATTTGCAGCCTTATTTTCAAATTCTACCATAGACTCCTTTCCCTGTTGCTCCAACCCGAAGGTTATTGCAATTCTCCAATCAAGATTCCAGCTCATCCCAATTTAAAATCCCCCTTTCAATCTCACCTATTCTTTCTTCAAGACGTTAAAACCTATTTCACTGACCGATCTTTTCCACATCTATCCTAACCACATGTAGAAACAAGGAACTGCAAATGCCAGATTACCAAAAAAATAATTTAAAAATGCTGGAGTAACTCAGCGGGTCAGGCAGCATCTCTGGAGAACATGGATAGGTCGCCTTTCCGTCAGACTGACGTCACCTACTCATATTCTCCGGGGATGCTGCCTGACCTGCCGAATTACTCTAGCACTTTCTGCCCTGTTTTTATCCTAACTTCATCTTGTGCATTAAATTATCTTTGATACCATTTTTGAGAAGGGAAGTGCAATGCTCTTCAATTGGAGATATAATGTACATAAAAGATCTGACAATTGTGTCCTCTGTGCAATATGACAGGAAACTACTACTAGATAAAACCAGTGATTACAATACAATACAATATTTATTCAATGTCATTTGAACCTCAGTGAGGCTCAAACGAAACTCTGTTTCTACAGCCATACAAACAAAACAATTCCTACAAGACACACAAACAATTCAATTCACACAAACATCCATCACAGTGAATCGCCTCCTCACTGTGATGGAAGGCAAAGTCCTTGTGCACCATTTTTGAATTTAATCTTAATGATAAAGATACACTTGCTGTCATGTGAATAATGGTACCTTTACCTTTAAGAACTGAGTACCAGAATGGTGTGATTTGTGCCATGTGATATATTCATTATCTTATCAGTCTCGTGAATGTGTGTGTGTGTGTGTGATGTGCAGTGTACTTTAGTAAAATAAAGACCCACCCAACCTGTCTTTGTTTCTATCTACTTGCAACTACCGTAATATCTTACACTTATCAATATTTCACAAATAAATAAAGTGACTTAAAGACATGGGCTAGAATGATGAAAGGCAACAAAGCACCTCAGTTGAATAATGTATTGCATAACAATTGCTTTGGAATTCACACCATTATTCAATTACTAAGCAATGCCCTGGAATATATACAAAATAGGTTAAAATAAAAAAATCTGCTTTGCAGTCTCCTCGCGTCTACAGACCTGTTTGAGAACAGTGATTTTGTTGTCAGTCACAATGAGCGCAGCCTGATTCAGCAAATCCACCACCTGCAACAACAAAACACTTGATTATTCACAGTTTTAGCAAACAATTCCTTGCAAGTCTCCAATAATTGTAATGTCAGGACTGGTTACACAAACTTGCCAAGGTTCCCTTCAACCAGAAAGATGAAGAATGATCTTTAAAAAAATATCTAAAATGATTACACTGTTTCTTAGAACAATTTTCCAGAGTTATAGAACAAGACAACACAGAAACCTTCAGCCCAATCAACCCATGCCAACCAATTATTTAATCAAGATCGCCCCTTGCTCCAAACTACATACACTTGGGGGCATCCTTTGTCCTTTGTCATTTTTGACTTTGCTCATTTATTGCTTCTTTTCTTTTAAAATAAACCAAACTTATTTTTAAGAAGGAACTGCAGATGCTGGAAAATCAAAAGGTAGACAAAAATGCTGGAGAAACTCAGCGGATGAGGCGGCATCTATGGAGCGAAGGAAATAGGCGACGTTTCGGGTCGAGACCCTTTGGCTCGACCTAAAACGTCGCCCATTTCCTTCGCTGCTGCCTCACCCGCTGAGTTTCTCCAGCATTTTTGTCTATCTCCAAACTTATTTTTTGTTGTTTGTTATGGTGTCACAGAGTACTGTCATTACACTGTTGTTATGCCGCTGCAAGAAAGAATTTAATTGTTCCATTTTGGCGATATATGACAATAAAACATTCTTGAATCTTGGAGTTGGGGAAGGGGCTTGAGGAACTGATCTGGGATCGATGTCAGGGCAGGCAAAGACATTTTACAAAACATGGAATTTTGGTTGGGAAATGCTGCCAATTTCTTCCAAGCCTCACGCTCTTTACCCACCCCTCTACCCACATCCTCACCCAATCCACACTGCCTCGATCCCCATCATTCCTGTGCTTCTTACTCCTCCTACACAATGAATCATATTTGACCTGTCAGTAGTAAAGAAGGCAAAAGATATGCCAGCATTTATTTTAAGAGGGCTCGAATACAGATATAATGCTGAGGATCCATACGGCGCTGGTTAGGCCGCATTTGGAGTATTGTGAGCAATTTTGGGCACCATATCGGAGGAAGGGCCCATGAGAGCGCCCAGAGGACGTTTACAAGAATGATCCCAGGAACGTGTGAGGTAGCTTATGTTGGGCATTTGACAGCACGGGGCCTGCACTCGCTGGAGTTCAGCAGAATGAGGGGGCACCTTAATGAATAGTGAAAGGCTTGGATAGAGTGGATGTGGAGAGGATATGTGGGAGAGTCCAGGACTAGAAGTCTTAGCCTCAGTATTAAAGGACATTACTTTGGGAAGAAGAGGATGAATTTCTTTCATCAGAGGGTGGTGAATCTGTGGAATTCTTTGCCACAGAAGGCTGCGGAGGCCAAGTCAATGGATATTTTTAAGGCAGAGATAGATTTTTGATTAACATAGGTGCTGGCTTGAAGGCCCGAATGACCTCCTCCTGCACCTATTTTCTATATGTTTCTAGATGTCAAGGGTTATGGGGAGAAGGCAGGAGAATGGGGTTAGGGGGAGAGATAGATCAGCCATGATTGAATGGCGGAGTAGACTTGATGAGCCAAATGGCCTAATTCTGCTCCTATCAGTTGCGACCTAATAACCCATCTGTCTCCCCAGCTACACTCCTCCCTCTCACTCTCTAACCCCCACCCCAGGCTCCCTCCCCCCAGCCCCTCACAACAGGTCCTCTCACCCCACCTCCCAGCTTGGGCTCCCCTCTCATTCTCACCCCCTCGACTCCCCTCACACCACCACCCAGCCCTTCAGCTTGGGCCCCCTCTCTTCCCCCAACCCCAGGCTCCTTCTCCATCCATGACCCTGGGCCCGGGCCGCGTCCTCCCCGCCCTTTGCCCACCACACACACACTCTACCCCCTCCTCACCCTCTCGCTGGTGGTCAGACTCTCGATGGCGTTGTTCTCCTCCTCGTTGAAGTACTGGGTGGCGAGGCAGCGGCGTGAGGCGCCGCTATCGACGGTCGCTCCAATCGCCGCCATGTCCATCCGTCCGCGCCTCAAGCAGCCCCGCGGCACAGTGCGCATGCCCGGTAGTAACGGCCTTATTGAACTGCATTACCCAGAGATCCCCGCGGCACAGTGCGCATGCCCGGTAGTAACCCGCCTTATTGAACTGCATTACCCAGAGATCCCCGCGGCACAGTGCGCATGCTCGGTAGTAACCCGCCTTATTGAACTACATTACCCAGAGATACCCGCGGCAGTGTCCTTCAATCAACTTTATTGGCTCTGATGTTGCAGGTGTTGTTTCTTGGTCTTCCAAAATATTCCAAATGGAATTTAAACTGGAGGTGGTGAAGGGAGGACTTAAGCCAGAAAGGGTTATTGGGAAGAAAGAGCTACTTTAAATTTAGTTGCATCTGGTTGGGTAACTATAGGGTGATTTCACGAAAGGTCACTGGAGCGTAAATCCCCACTCACGTGACCGAAAATTTTAACTGGGGGACAAGCGTCACTTCCGGTACATGTTAGTGAATGGGAAAACGCGCACTTTCACACCCGTTAAAAACATCGAAAACGGCCAGGTTTTGAGCTGCAATTTACGGAGCCGGTCGGGGTGACCGTGAGGAACAGCTACCTAAATTTACAGTCCAAAAAAAAGATAGAAACTAAGGTAAATACAAGAGCGAGCTGAAGGTGTAAACAAGGCGGAAGTGCTAGCGGACTTTTTTCTTGGAGATTTAAAGATCCAAATTATCGGGAATTATCGCGTTTGCTCGCCGCATTTCATCAAAAGTGGCATTATTGACTTTTTATCTTTATTCATTTGTTATATGAAAAGTATTAAAAGTTAGAAACCCGTCAGTAAAATTGCAAAATCGCCCATGGTTCTCAGGTGGGTTTTAACATGCAAAATGAACACGCTTCTGAAGCTCCATTTACCATTTAAATAATCGTAAACTATCAATGCGTTTTGAAATAAATTTTACTGAGATGCAAGCTTACGATTATTTAAATGGTAAATGGAGCTTCAGAAGCGTGTTCATTTTACATGTTAAAACCCACCTGAGAACCATGGGCGATTTTGCAATTTTACTGACGGGTTTCTAACTTTTAATACTTTTCATATAACAAATGAATAAAGATAACAAAGTCAATAATGCCACTTTTGATGAAATGCAGCGAGCAAACGCGATAATTCCCGATATTTTGGATCTTTAAATCTCCAAGAAAAAAGTCCGCTAGCACTTCCGCCTTGTTTACACCTTCAGCTCGCTCTTGTATTTACCTTAGTTTCTATCTTTTTTTTGGACTGTAAATTTAGGTAGCTGTTCCTCACGGTCACCCGGACCGGCTCCGTAAATTGCAGCTCAAAACCTGGCCGTTTTCGATGTTTTTAACGGGTGTGAAAGTGCGTGTTTTCCCATTCACTAACATGTACCGGAAGTGACGCTTGTCCCACAGTTAAAATTTTCGGTCACGTGAGTGGGGATTTACGCTCCAGTGACCTTTCGTGAAATCACCCTATAGTTGGGTGGAGATTATTCCATGCTTTAATTGTGCGGGGGAAGAACGAATTGCTGTCCACATCTGTCTTTGTAGCTGGGATCACAAATTGGATCGAATGCCCTCGTCTGCTCCTAATTGGTTTGGGTTTGGTGTAGGTCTTGTAGTCTTGTAGGCAGACACAAAATGATGGAGCAACTCATCATCGACTCTATCGTTTCCCTTTCCCGTGACTTTCCGTGTGAAGAAGGGTTCCGATCCGAAACGTCACCCCGTTCCTTCTCTCCAGAGATGCTGCCTGTCCCGCTGAGTTACTCCAGCATTTTGTGTCTACCTTCGATTTAAACCAGCATCTGTTTACATATTTCAAGTGTGTAGGGAATAGGGAGAAATAAAGTTATTTCCTTCAAATCTGCAGTTCCTCCCTGCACACTTGAAATATTGTACACAGATGTTGAGTACTTCCAGTATTTTATTGCCATCAGCATTTGATAACATTGAATGTTTGGGTGACAAGATAAGATGTAAAGTAGAGACAAGAGAGACTGCAAGATAGAGTCATAAAGTCATTTGCACTATTGGACTGCATAAAGTCTAGAAACTGCTGGAGTAACTCAGCGGGTCAGGTAGCATCTCTGGAGAAAGGTAATAGGTGACGAGACCCTTCTTCAGACTGTATAAAAGGTTGTCCATTCCCTCCACAGATGCTGCCTGACCCGCTGAGTTTCTCCAGCAGGTTGTATTTTACAGACGTGGCTGAGGATTTCAGAGCCATTTTGAACTGAAAAGAGGAGATAGACTTGTTTTTTTCTGAGCTTAAATGAAAGTGCTAGAACGGAAATAGTATCTAAATGACATCCTCAATTTCACTAGCTCCGAAGGATTTTTTTGTTGTTGTTGCCTTTGTTTTAATTCTCCAGAGCTGGAGAACAAAGCTCTGTCGGGTCTATTGCTGTGCTGCCTGCCAAAGATCTTATATGGAAGATCTTTGCTGCTTGCTATAGGATCTTTGGCCTTGATCAAAGATATAAGATCTTTGGCCTTGATTGGGAACAAATGTTCCGGGGGGAGGGTTTAGTGCGGGACCGGGGTAGCTGTTCGATGTTGCACATGGTCTGGCTTGGTTCCAACTTTGACGAAGGAGCAAGACAGAGCAGCAGGCAGGGAATTGTTCATCATAATGCCGCGGGGGAGCGGGAAAAGTCTAGAGGAGGGGGTAGAGAGGGAGAGGAGGATGAGCGGAAGGGAGGGGGAAGAGGTGAGAGGGATAGGAGGGTGGAGAGAGATAGGGGAGAGGGGAGGTGGAACGAGAGGGGGAGAGGAGAGGTGGTGAGGGTGGAGGAAAAGGGGAGGGGAAGTGGGGGGAGGGGAGGAGGGGGGGAGATGAGAGGGGAAGCAAATTAGCCTTTGTGCGATTCCAACTTTTCCCATGAGCTCAGTGCTGGTGAGCTGTCTGCTATTTACCAAAGATCCTATTTTACCTCTTTACCATTCTTCACTTTGCTGGAAGCTTATACCCAAGTTGCCTTGTTTATTTATCCACGCCGAGGGATGAGTCCACATGTTCCAAAGTATTTCCGCTTCCCTGCAGCTTTCACAGCGAGGAAACACTTTTTCTCGCAGAGAGTTGTGAGTGTGTGGAATTCTCTGCCTCAGAGGGCGGTGGAGGCAGGTTCTCTGGATGCTTTCAAGAGAGAGCTGGATAGGGCTCTTGAAGATAGCGGAGTCAGGGGAAATGGGGAAAAGGCAGGAACGGGGTACTGATTGGGGATGATCAGCCATGATCACATTTAATGGCGTTGCTGGCTCGAAGGGCCGAATGGCCTACTCCTGCACCTATTGTCTATTTCACCTGCATCTGATCCCAGTTCAGGCAATTTTGTGAGAAATGCACACATTGACTATGGGAGGAAGAGAATGATTGGCTGATATTGCCCGTGGGGGTGTACGAATGTGTAAATTAGGAGGCTGGATTTGTGTTGGATGTGCACAGTGACAAAAAAAAAACTGCTGGAGGAATTCTACCTGTGATGCTGCCCGCTGAGTTACTCCAGCATTTGTGTTCTCCGCAAAATTCCCGTATCTGCCATTCCATCTGTCTCAATTTTACTTCTAGAGGAATTCAGCAGATATGCAGCATTTGTGGAAACAAAGGGATGGTCAAGACTCTGCATTTGGGCACAGATGCTACCTGACTTGCTGAATGTCTCCAGATCTATGTTTTGGCTCCAGATACCAGCATTTGCGGAAACAGGTCGTTTGATACAACTCGTCCATGCTGACCAGGATGCTCCAACTAAGCTAGTCCCACCACTTTGTGTCTCCATTGCACCATGCAGAATTGTATTGCCTTGATAAGCACAAAAACTGACAGTGCGGAAGATGCAATTGAATTATGTGCTGGGGAAAAGAAACAACAATGCAGACAGCTGTAAATTAAAATGTTAGGCCTAAACAAGTGCTCGCTTTATTTTTAGAGCCACGGAACCAGGCCCTTTGGCCCAACTTGTCCATACCAATTTTCCGTGGGCCAAAAGGCTTATTTCTGTGCTGTATCTCTAGAGTAACGACTGTAAAAACATCCATGAAAATCCGAATCAATGGTCTAATTTGGATATTTGTGTTTGCTTCCAAGCAGCCTCTCCTGAATGACGTCCCCTGTGTTAGTTGTGCGTCTCCCACGGGGCCCGGAGGGACAGAGCCGAGGCTTTGACCCCACATCTGCCCGCTACCACGCCTTGGCACCCTCCACCATTCGAGCTTCGAACAACTGCTCCAGTGTCTGCCTGGCAGAGGAGCAGCGCTCCCGCTCTCTGCTCCGGGAACGCTTTCTGCAAAGTTTGATTACGATGACGAAGAAGCCGGTGACCTTTACAATGTATGAGCAGGTGATTGTCACCGCAGCATTCACCGCCTCTGACATTGACATCCTCAACTTCCAAGTCACGGCCTTGCAGACGCCATTAGGCATTCAGAAGGAAGCCTTACTGCGCTGTACTGACATCATTGCTTGTACATTTGACCTTGAATGCACTCCGACTATTTGTTAGAAAGGCTGTTATACCCTGTTACCTGTCTGGCTTGACCATGGTCGGGTCAGAGTCACAACACTGGGAATGAGATTTTTATTCCTCGGAAAGTGACCCGCTGAGTTGCCCCAGCATTTTGTGTCTATGTTTGGTTTTCAACCAGCTTATGCAGTTACATATTGAGCATTGAAATTGGGATGGAGAAACAAGGAAGTGCAGATGCTGATATACAGAAAAACTGTTGGAGTAACTCATCTGAAGAAGGGTACCGAACCGAAAGGTCACCTATCAATGTTCACCAGGGATGCTGCCTGACCCGCTGAGTTACTCCAGCACTTTGTCTTTCGTTGGTAATCCAGCATCTGCAGTTCGCTGTTTCTAAATGTTATTCCTTCTCCCATTGAGGATTTTTGCACCCATTCCATTACCTTTGTATCAGGAGGGGAATTACTGGAGGTCTGAGTTGAGAGGTGGAAAGTGCACTGTTATTATTAATATGTGCAAATTTGGTTTGTGCGGTAAAATTTTGAATTAAAATGTTTAGTTTATAAAAGCATGATTCCAAAATTCTCCATTCTTTGTTGATACAGATGTGTTGAATATGAGATTCCTCTTGCCATTTCTCACACCAAGATTTTCACACCAAGAAACACATATTACACATATAACAGAACTACTGTGAATGTGTGATCGATGGTCAGCATGGGGTCGGTGGCTGAAGAGCATGTTTCTGTGCTGTATTTTCTAGAACTAGAACTGAAATTATTTGCTGCTTCCCTATTTTAAATGTGTTAGAAACATAGAAAATAGGTGCAGGAGGAGGCCATTCGGCCCTTCGAGCCAGCACTGCCATTCATTACGATCATGGCTGATCGTCCCCAATCAATAACCCGTGCCTGCCTTCTCCCCATATCCCTTGATTCCTCTATACCCAAGAGCTCTATCTAACTCTCTCTTTAAATCCATCCAATGATTTGGCCTCCATTGCCCTCTGTGGCAGGGAATTCCACAAATTCACAACTCTCTGGGTGAAAACGTTTTTTTCTCACCTCAGTATTAAATGGCCTCCCCTTTATTCTAAGACTGTTGACCCTGGTTCTGTACTCGCCCAACATTGGGAACATTTTTACTGCATCTAGCTTGTCCAGTACTTTCATAATTTTATATGTTTCTATAAGACCCCCCCCCCCCCAACTCATCCTTCTAAACTCCAGTGAATACAAGGTATAATCTTTTCAATCTTTCCTCATATGACAGTCCCGCCATCCCAGGGACCAATCTCGTGAACCTACGCTGCACTGCCTCAAGCACAAGGATGTCCTTCCTCAAATGAGTGTTGGGCAAGTTTATAACCTAAACTAGGTGCACTCTCTCTGACCTATGCTGCCTGCTCAGGTGCCCATCGAGCTCGTCATCCAACACCAGACTTTAATCCAAGATTGTGACTTTAATTGCCTCAAGAATTAGTGTCGGCAGAAAACAAAAGAGACGTGCGATTAGACCCGCCCACTCGCCGGGTGACACTGACCAATCGTGGGGCGGGTGATGTCATCGCGCTGTGGGTCTCGTTTGTTGATTGGCTGGGTGGGATGTCAGTCATTGAGTGGGGGAGGTGCGGGGGACGGTGTGCGCAGGCGTGTGGCCGGCGTCCGCGCATGCGCTTTGCTGCCCCCGGCGGTTGGGGCGGGAGCTCGGCGCCGCCATGGACCACAACGGCAGCAACAGCGGCCCCGCCGGCTTCAGGCACCGTAAGTTACGTATGTGGCCCGCCTTTTTAAATTGTTGGCCACGGTCACGGTCAGGGGCAGGAAGGTTAACGAAATATGTGGTGGTTTTCCGCCGGGGGGGGGGGAGGATCAAGGGTTGGGGGGGAGGCGGGAAATGGGGCCGGGTTGACAGGGAGCAAAGGAGGGGGGAGGGGGGAGAGTTCAGGGGCCAGACAGGAGGGACTGGCGTCAGGGGGCTTCAGGGGAAGGGGTTTGAGGAGTCAGAGGCTGCCAAGACGAGAGGTCGAGGTCGGGGTGGGGGGTGTCAGGGGCTGGGGTCAGCAGGGGTTGGGGGAGGATCAATGGGTGACGGGATGGAGGGTCAGTGGATGACAGGGGCCGGAGCAAAGGGTCAGGGGTATTCGAGTCCAGAGTGAGTGCCAAGGGACCCGGGGAGAATGTCTGGGTCCTGGGAAGTGCCAGAGTCAGTAGACAATACTCACTCACTCAGCACGGCTTGTGGGCTCATTCACTCACTCAATAGACAATAGGGGCAGGAGTAGGCCATTCGGCCCTGCGAGCCAGCACGGCCATTCAATGTGATCATGGCTGCTCATCCACAATTAATATCCTGTTCCTGTCCCATATCCCCTGACTCCGCTATCTTTAAGAGCTCTATCTAACTCTCTCTTGAAAACATCCAGAGAATTGGCCTCCCTGAGGGAGAGAATTCCACAGATTCACTACTCTCTGAGGCAGAGAATTCCACAGATTCACTACTCTCTGAGGCAGAGAATTCCACAGATTCACAACTCTCTGAGGCAGAGAATTCCACAGATTCACAACTCTCTGGGTGAAAATGTTTTTCCTCATCTCTGTTCTAAATGTTATGAAGGCCAACATGCCATCAGCTTTCTTGACTGCCTGCTGTACCTGCATGCTTACTTTCAGTGACTGATGAACAAGTCCTGCGGGGAGTGTCAAGGGTGGTGCCAGGGTCCTGTGTGGAAGGTGTAGGCACAAGGCACCTTGAGCGGTAATGTTTGGGGGCGTAAAGGTTGGAGCGTGGAAGGGTGTGGAGTCTCGAGATTTGGGTAGGGCGATCGTGTGGGTGGGGGACAGGGAGAGCGGCTCTATGGCCCCATGGAGTAGAGTGAGGGGACATCAGGGTCATGGGGAAAGGTGTGTGGGTATGGTGGGAAAGGTCAGTGGGTGTGGAGCGGGTGCACGGGATAGATGAGTGCGGCAGTGGTGTGGTGCAGAGGTCTGTGGGATGGAGATAGTTTAAAATGCGAGTGTGAGGAGAATTGTGTCTGGTGGCTTTGGGGAAAATAGCACTCGTTCACTTCTCTGATATCCCTCTGACTCTGGGTAGGTAAGGATACACCAAATAGCCCCACAATGTCAGGAGAGTAATATGTTCCTCCAAAGATTCTGCATTTTGAAGCAAAACTGAATGGTTTGAGTGGAATTGGAGATTTGACCCTGAGATAACCGCTGTTCCTCAATTTTTAGGGAACTAATTTTTTTCTTTAGTTTCGGGTGGAAACTGGCCCTTCAGCCCACCATGTCCAAGCTGACCCATACACTAGTTCTATCCTACACACTAGGGACAATTTACAAAAGCCAATTAGCCTACAAACCTGTACAAATTTGGATTTTGGGAGGAAACTGGAGCACACAGAGAAAAGACGGTCACAGGAAGACCGTACAAACGGCGTACAGATAGCACCCGTAGTCAGAATCGAACCCAAGACTGGCGTTGTAAGGATAGTCCACTTACAACACGTGATTTGAGATTGTGGGTTTTATTTCTAGGATTTGAGATTTCAATTCTCATTCTAAAGACTAAGCTGACAGACTATCTTTTGAATCAAGTTTCCCTCTCAGTATTCCACACTTATTGTAGCTGCATTACTATCCAATTATCCTGACAATTTTATTAATACCACTCAACATACAATGGTATATTGAGCCTTTTTTTAAAATGTATATTCCTGCTAATCTTTCCATTAATGGCTCTATAGTACAGATACGGTGTAAGCTAGCCAGTTGGATACAAAATTGGCTTGGTGGTAGTAGAGGGTTGTGTTTCATATTGGAGGCCTATGACCAGTGGTGTTAGCAGGGATCGGTGAGCGGTGTCATCTGTGCTAAGGATTTGGATGAGAATGGTAAGCTATTTGTGGGGTGAAAATGAGAATCTCGTGCGACTTGGGTGGGGGAGGGATAGAGAGGTGGAATGTTGAACAAGTTTGTGGATGACACCAAAATTAGTGGGACAGTGGACAGTGAAGAACGTTGTCTAAGGTTGCAGAATGTAGATCAACAGGCAGCACAATGATGAAGCAATAAAAACTGAAGGGGTTGTTTCCATGTTGTCTGATTCCATGACGTAAATCTTGTGTAAATTCTGTCTGGGAATCATAGATTCCTGTAATGGTCAGTGGCCAGAGTGTCAACTTCATTCTGTGACTGGTTGCCTGTAAAGCGATGCTGCTTTTCTACTTGTGTTGCCACTTTCAGGGAGTTATGGACTAGCACCCCAAAGTAATTTTGTACATGAATGCTCCCAAAGGCTTTGGCATTCACTGCACTCTTTCCTCTTGCATTTAACCTTGCAAAATGCATCACCTCACACTTGTACAGATTAATTTCCATCTGTCTTTTCCCTGTATTTCCATCTCGTCAATAATCCTACTGAATCCTTCGATGACCTTCCGCACCGACTGCACCTCTGGCACCTTTTCTGTCATATTCAAACTTGGCGATCACCCCCATTTACATTTTCATCCCATGTTTTTGTGCAACATACTTTGGAAATTAAATTTTAGTTCCACGTCCAATCTCACCCTGTGCTGACTTTGTCAAACATGTCCCCTTGTTGGTTATTTTGCCGTGAACTGAGTTGTAGGACAGGGGTAGGGATTCTGGTGACTTTGAACAAGGCGGCACTGAGCAGCTGGATTTGTTCTGTTTGTAACCCTGGCCAGCTGACTCTCCCACTCTACATTGCAGCTGCCAAGGTGAGGACGAGGGTTCCAGGGCATCCCAGTCACCTCTTTGAAGACACCAGCGGAAACATGGATGCTCAGCCGTTCGAACCAGTGTACGAGGGACCCACGGCGGGCTTTGGCCTGGCGAGACCCGGCATCCTCAGCGACCCCATGATGTCTAACCTGGCGATGGCTTACGGGAGCAGCTTGGCAAGTCAAGGGAAGAACATTGTGGATAAAAATGTAAGGGGCTTTGTGACAGTGAGTGAAGGCAAATCAGAATTCTTCTCACAGCACATGGCATCATCCACTTTGCCATCTGAACCAAGGATGTTCAGCACACAGTTGGGGCGGCAAAGGGGCGCAGCGGTAGAGTTGCTGCCTTACAGCGTCAGAGACAGAGGTTCGGTCCTGACTATGAGTGCGGTCAGTACGTTCTCCCTGTGACCTGCGTGGGTTTTCTCAGGGAGCTGCGGTTTCCTCCCTCGCTCCAAAATCGAACAGGTTCGTAGGTTAATTGGCTTTGGTAAAATTGTAAATTGTCCCTTGTGTGTGTGTAATGTGCGGGGAATGCTGATCGTTAGGTCGGTGCAGACTCGGTGGGTCGAAGGACCGGTTTCCGCGCTGTACCTCTAAACTAATCTGAGCATCTGCTCTGGCTGAGAGTATGGTCTCAATTCCAATGACAGTGGTTGTGGAAAAGGATCACTGCTGGATACTGTGCACCAGTGGGGCAATGCACCACTCTGACTGTGGAATAAACAGCCACAACCATGGCAAACCCTTGGGTGAGGGAGTGATCATTTCCAAGCCAAAATCCATTGGCACCCAGCTAATCCGCACTGCATAAGGGTTGGGATTTCTGTTAACTCATAGAGACATACAGCATGGAAACAGGCCCTTCAGACCAACTAGCCAACCAAGATGCCCTCTCTAGTCTCACCTGCCTGCATTGACCAATATCCCTCTAAACTGTGCCCGTTTAGTTTATTGTCACGTGTACCGAGATGTAAGTGAAAGGCTTTTGTTGCGTGCTAACCAGCCAGCGGAAAGACAATACATGATTACAATCGAGCTGTCCACATCCATGTATCTGTCCAAATGTCTTTTAAATAAAATACAAGAAAATAGGACTGGGCCACTGGGCCCCTCCGGCCTGCCTCTACCATCCACTTTAATGAAGGCTAATCTACCACAGCTCCGCCTCCGTACCAGCTCCCGCACTTCTCAATCCTCGAATCTTTCAAAAATGTATCTACCCCCACTTTAAATATTTCTCTAACATTCATGAGAATTCCACAGATTCTCCAACTCGGCAGGAAGAGGAGGAGTGTGCCTGACCCAGGAACTTTCAGCCACGGGATCTTGGTCAAGAAATAGCTTCAAAAGCTTCGAGGGATCTGGGCCAAATGCAGGAGATGGAACTAGCTCAGGAAGACATCTTGGTTGACACGAACGAGATGGGCTGAAGGGTCTATTTCCGTGCTGTATAACTCCATGACTATAGGGCATAGTAGCCTTCCAGAAGCAGCATCATCCTCTGAAACTTGCTCAATTTTCAGTTACTGATACAATGTGCCTCTTGCTGCCCGCAGATCGATCGTTTTATTCCAATCAGCAGATTGAAGTATTATTTTGCCGTGGACACGATTTATGTTGGAAAGAAGCTGGGTCTCCTCGTCTTCCCCTACATGCACCAGGTAAGGAGTGAGGTCCTTCTCTGCATTTAGAAACATAGAAAGTAGGTGCAGCCTATTCCTCGCTGTATTTGTAAAGTCTAAAGATCATGAGGGGAATAGATAGAGTTGATCCACAGAGTCTGTTATCCAAAGTAGGGGAATCAAGAACCAGAGGACTTGGGTTTAAGGGAGAGAGAAACAATTTAATAGGAATCTGAGGGGCAACTTTTTCACACAGAAGGTGGTGGGCACAAGGAACGAACTGCCAGAGGAGGTAGTTGGGGCAGTTACTATAACAGCATTTAAAATACATTTGGATGGGTACATTGATGGAAAAGGTTTTGAGGGATATGGGCCAAATTTGGGCAGGTGGGACTAGTGTAGATGGAGCAGTTTGGTCGGCATGGGTGTGGGGCCGAAGGGCCTTTTTCCATGCTGTACGTCTTGATGGTTGAGCACAGGGTGATGGTGTTCCACAGTGACATGGAAAAGTGGAACAAGGGTCAGTCTTGGAAAAAGAATGGATGCTTTTCACCTTTTCTGTTGACAGAATTGGGAGGTACAGTACCAACAAGACACTCCAGTGGCCCCTCGAGTGGAAATAAATGCTCCTGACTTGTATATTCCAGGTGAGTGTCTGAACTCGGTAGTGCTCATAGTTATAACCAGGTCTATGGATTCTCACAGGGTCCTCACTATAGTCAACATTAGTCAGTCGGCGATATGGCGTAGCTTTACCATGCCAGTGATCCGGGTTCAATCCCGACTACGGGAGCTTGTCTGTACGGAGTTTGTACGTTCTCCCAGTGACCTGCGTGGGTTTTCTCCAAGATCTCCGGTTTCTTCCCACACTGCAGAGAGTACATGTTTTTTTTAGGTTAATTGGCTTGGTATAAGTATAAATTGTCCCCAGTGTGTTTAGGATAGTGTTAATGTGCGGTGATCGCTGGTCGGTGGGACGGGTGGCCTGTTTCCGCGCTGTATCTCTAAACTAAACTAAAATACCATAGAGGTACAAGTTGTTCCATGTGAACATGTTGAATTATCATGGCATGTTGTTGTGAATTGATACCATTCATGGTTCTGTTTCTCTTTCCTTCTCCAGCAATGGCATTCATCACATATTTACTGGTGGCTGGATTTGCTCTTGGGATACAGAGCAGGTAAAAACCTTTTATCACTGACAGTCGTGTCTCCCCATTCTCTGATCCAACAGTTGAGCATGTTTACGTGGTATGTCTGGAGTTGGAGTACTGCAGTAATCAGTGCTATGCTTAAAGGACATGAGCACCAGGAAATGTTAGTCTTTGGTTGGTGTGTTGTCTTGCCAGCCATGGACGCATATTTATAGATGTATTCTATTTTGCACGCTCCAGACTCTCCACCATTGACATCTACACCTCACGCAGCCACGGGTAAAACATCCAACATAATGAAAGACGTGTCCCATCACGGTCATGTTCCTCATCACCCCGATTCTGGCCTCTCTCCACTGGCTCCCAGTGCGGTTCCGAATCAATTTCAAGCTCCTCCTTTATGTATACAAAGCCCTTAACGGGCTTGACCCCATCTACATCAAAAGTGTGTTAACCCACCATTCCACCTCCAGGTCCCTCAGGTCGGCCGACTTGGGGCTACTGATTATCCCGCGGTCCAGGTATAAGCTCAGGGTCGACCGCGCTTTTGCGGTTGCAACACCTAGACTGTGGAACAGCATCACTCTTCCCATCAGAACTGCCCCCTCCATCGACTCCTTTAAGTCTAGACTTAAAACTTATTTCTACTCAAGCCTTTCTTGAGGTCCTCGGAGGGAGCGCTGTATGTATATATTTATGTATGTATTGTAGATCTATGTACCACTGTATGTAGCATGTTAGTACCTGCACTGATGTAAAGCACTTTGGTCAACAAGAGTTGTTTTTAAATGTGCTATAGAAATAAAATTGACTTGACTTGACTTATCAGCCTTCTGAACGATCCTTCCATAAGTTAGGGCATTGTCTGATTCTCCTCTACAACACTGTGAACATTGGACTTTGTCTCTGGATCTGTTGCGCTATAATGCTCAGAACAATATTCTGCACTCGGTACCTTTTACTTTGCTCCGCTGATTGTACTTGAGTGTGACTTGATTGTATTTATTTATAGTGTTATCTGATTTTGATTGGATAGCGTGCAAAACAAACTGTTCAATGTACCTGACAAGAAGCTCTTGTATAGAACAGGATAGCAATAACCAGTAAAAACAAGAAACTGCAGATGCTGGTTTATTAAAGAAAGACACAAAATGCTGCAGTAACTCCGCAGGTCAGGCAGCATCCGGGAGAACATGAATAGGTAGCACTTTAGGTTGAGACCATTCTTCAGATACTCCTTCATCTAACCTTAGTCAGATGTCACCTATCCATGCGCTCCAAATATGCTGTCTGACCCGCTGTTAATAACTAGGTTTAAATTGTCCATTGTGTGTAGGATAGTGCTAAGCGGTACGGGGATTGCTGGTCGGCATGGACTCGGTGGGCCGAAGGGCCTGTTTCCATGCTGTATTTCTAAACTAAACTAAATTCCAGCTGGTTGCTGGGAATACATGGGTAAATTGTGGAATGGTTTTCATTTCCAGTTGGGAGTTTGCCTCCTTGTGCTGTGGGTGGGATGGCTCTGCATTGTGTCACTGCAAGATGTGTCGAGCCTGCACCATTTTTTTCCTTCACGCCGAGCATTGACTAAGCTTGCTCTGTCTTTTCCCACAGGTTCTCCCCAGAGATGCTGGGCATGTTGGCCAGCACCGCGATGATCTGGCTGGTTATCGAAGTGTTCGCCGTCTTGCTCAGTCTGTACCTGATCACGGTGAACACGGACCTCACCACCATCGACCTTGTCGCCTTTGCAGGGTACAAATACGTTGGGTAGGTGTGTGTGCATTGGGGGTGGGCGGACAGGGCGAGTCTTTGGGCTGAGGCTGGGTCAGTTTGCAAGCATGTCCTGGCACTGAGTGGGTATTGGGTCAGGCACTGTGAAGGGCATCAATGACTTGGGTACATGTGACTCGTTACGAGAATGATCCCAGGAATGAGTGGGTTAACATATGATGAGCATTTGAAGGTACTGGACTCGTACTCGCTGCAGTTTGGCGGGATGAGTGGGGCCTCATTGAAACTTACTAAATAGTGAAAGGCCAGGATAGAGTGAATTTGGAGAGGATGTTTCCACTAGTGGGAGAGTCTCGGACTAGAGGCCATAGCCTCGGAATAAAAGGACGGATCTTTCGAAAGGAGATGAGATGGAATTCCTTTAGGTGGTGAATCTGTGGAATTCTTTGCCACTGACGGCTGCGGAGGCCAAGTCAATGGATATTTATAAGGTGGAAATTGACAGATTCTTGATGAGTTTGGGTGATGGAGTTATGGGGAGAAGGCAGGAGAATGGGGTTGAGAGGGAAAGATGGATCGGCCAGGATTGGATGGCGGAGTAGACTTGATGGGCCGGATGGCCTAATTCTGCGCTTAAAACGTATGGGAATAGACTACCATTGAAGTGGGAGGGTGGACATTGATAATATTGCAATGTTGCAGCCGCCTCATCTCTACTCTGCTTTCTCCCACACAGGATGATCATTGGAATCATAGCTGGGTTGATATTTGGAAGAATGGGATACTACATTGCTTTGGCCTGGTGCTGCATCTCAGTTGTGGTGTTCATGGTGGGTGTACTTCACTTCATTTCTCCTTTGGCTTCAAAAGCTCCACAAAAATATTTATCCCATTAAGGGAATAAAAATCTTTTCCCTCCATCTCTTTCTTGCAAATCAGGATTCCGACTGAGTGTCGGGGTTTAATTTGGAGATACATAGTGGAAACGGGCCCTTCAGCCCACCAAGTCTGCGCCGACCAGCGATCACCCCGTGCACTGGTTCCATTGTACACACTTATGTCCCTGTCCCACTTAGGAAACCTGAACGGAAACCTCTGGAGACTTTGCGCCCCACCCAAGGTTTCCGTGCGGTTTCCGGAGGTTTTTGTCAGTCTCCCTACCTGCTTCCACTACCTGCAACCTCTGGGAACTGCACGGAAACCTTGGGTGGGGCGCAAAGTCTCCAGAGGTTTCCGTTCAGGTTTCCTAAGTGGGACAGGGGCATAAGGACAATTTACATCAGCCAATTAACCTCCAAAACTGCACATCTTTGGAATGTGGAAGGAAGCCAGAGCACCTGGAGAAAAGCCACAGAGTCTCGGGGAGAACGTACAAACTCCGTATCGACAGCGTCTGTAGTCAGGATAGAACCCGGGTCTCTGGCGCTGTAAGGCAGCAACTCTACTGCTGGGCCACTGTGCTGCTCCTGGGTTGATGACTCTTTAGAGTAAAGTTCCAGGAATATCAACTCTCCTGCTTCCATTTTTGGCTTCTCTGCAGGACGGTTCTTGGAGCACTGACTCTCCCTTGGGTATGGCTCCAGGCTCAAGTGCTAGGGATAGTCACATCACATATGGTCAGGCCCTTCGGCACAACAGGTCTGTGCCATCAGACACCACCACAATTATCACCAATCCTATAGTAATCACATCGCATTGTCCCAAGGTCCACCAGCCACCCACCCACCAGTGGTCATTTACAGCGGCCATTTAATCTACCAACGTGCACGTCCTTTGTTGTGTCCTGGAGCACCTGGGGGAAACCCATGCGGTCACGGGAGATACACAAACTCCCCACAGACAGCACAGGAGGTCAAGATTGAATATTGGTCCCCAAAGGGTGAAGCAGCATCTACCTGTGCCAGGTGCTGCTCTCTCTCCCAGTCCCCTTTGTACCTGTCATTGCCCCTGAAGGACATTCCACCATCACGGTCATGAGGTTGTTCCAGTTATTGCCTTGTCTGCCATCCATGAACTCGCCTCCCATCCTGGGCTAAGTTGATGGAGACAGCATCGAGTCCACACTGACTATCGATCACCCGTTCACACTAGTTCCATGTTATCCCACTCCTGACACACCAGCGGCAATTTTTACACAGGCCAAATAACCGAAAAAACCCGCGCGTCTTTGAGATGTGGGAGGAAACCCAGAGGCGCAGTCGCTGAGGGAACGTGCAAACTCCACACAGGCAGCATCTGAGGTCAACCTAGAGCCTGCGTCTCTGGCGGAGAGGGACAGCAGCTCTGCCACTGTGCCATTAGAGACTCGGAGCCTTATGGCATGGAAACAGGCCGATCGGCCCAACTTGCGCATGCTGGCCAAGATGCCCCATCTAAGCTAGTCCCATTTGCCTGTGTTAGGCCCATATCTTTCTAAACCTTTACTATCCATGTACCTTTCCAAGTATCTTATAAATGCTGTTATAGTACCTGCCTGAACTACCTCTTCTATGGCACTCATTCCATACACCCACCATCTCCTCTGTGTGGAAAAAGTCACCTCTCGCTTAGTGTTTCTAAGGTCCTACTACCGATTGATATGAATTAAGTTAAACACCAATAACACAGCTGACCAGCTTCTCCCAGACTGTTTACTTCATCTTCACAATCCCTTAATTTTCTTTCGAAATATCTTTCAGATCCGGACTTTGAGGCTGAAGATTCTGTCGGAGGCTGCGGCCGAGGGTGTTCTGGTCCGGGGCACCAGGAACCAGCTGCGGATGTACCTGACCATGGCCATCGCTGCAGTGCAGCCTTTCTTCATGTACTGGCTCACCTATCACTTGATCAGATAGGACGCTTGCAAAGAAAACCCCCTGCGTTCCCTGGGGCTCGTTGATCTCCCACCGCGGTAGGGGTGGGGCAGTGGGTCGGAGAGCCCATCACCCCAGGCGGGTGACACAGGCCGGCTGCCTTCCTAGGGCCAGGGTGGGTGGGCCATCTCACTGAGCGAGATGGGGTACTTGTGTCTGTGCGCGGTTTGTGTGTATGCGTGCGTGTGTTTGTGTGTGCGTTCATCTTTGTGTTTATGTGTGCGTGTGCTTTCCCCTGGGTGACAGTCGTGGGATCATAAGTGATAGGAGTAGAATTAGGCCGCTCAGCCATTCAATCATGGCTGATCTATCTCTCCCTCTCAACCCCATTCTCCTCACTGCTCCTGACACCCTATCCCAAGTGAGGGTGTGACTAACCCATTCCTCATGAAGCAAGGAAATCGGAGGAAGTCGGGAACACAGGGAACTCTTGTCTTCTCAAAGGATGGACTTGGAATGTGGATTTAATCCATCCTTGGTGAACCTTTTCTGCTGGACTGCCCATATAATCATCCACAGGTTTAACTGATCACCTCCGCCCCAGATTACCAATGTGCAAGGAAACACAAGCTAATGGACATATCTACTGTGCTCTCTGCCTGCCGCACGATGGGATTTTTAAAAAAAATACCTATTTATAAACACATTGAGCAAATAAAAATTGTAATGTATTAATCGGTGAATCTTAGCCATTTATTTCAGCAGGACTGAAGAATGTTCTGCTCCTCTTTTCAGTTCACAGCCCATTTTTGTTCCAGTTTATGAGGTGGCTATTTTAGCATCTTTCAGTTAATTCCCACCACCACGCATTGGAGGCAGGGAGGATAGAACCTGGTTCACACTGGAGAAATAAATCTGGGGATAGCTGGTAACGGACCATAAGACAGGAGCAGAATTAGGCCATTCAACCCATCGGGTCAAACTCCACCATTCAATCCTGGCTGATCAATTCCCCCTCGACTCCATTCTGCCTTCGACATCTTTACTAATCAAGAATCTATCAATCTGCTTTAAAAATACCAAATAACTTTGCCTCCATAACCGTCTGTGGCAATGAATTCCACGGATTCACCATCCTCTAGCACCACTAATTATTTTCCTCTGAAGGTACGTCCTTTTATTCTGAGGCTGTCCCCTCTGGTCTAGACTCTCCTGTTACTGGAAACATCATTTCCAAGTACAGTCTGAAGAAGGGTCTCGACCCGAAACGTCACCTATTCCTTCGCTCCAAAGATGCTGCCTCACCCGCTGAGGTTCTCCAGCATTTTTGTCTACCTCCTGTTACCGGAGACATCCTTTCCAAGTACACTCTATCTAGGTCTTTCATTATCTGGTGGGATTCAATGAGATCCCCAGTGAGGATGTCACTGCGCCAGAGACCCGGGTTCAATCCTGACCTCGGGTGCTATCTGTGTGGTGTTTGCACGTTCTCTAACCGTGCGGTTTTGCCAGATGTGCTGTGACACAGAGCAGTTGAGAAGAGAATACCGAGGGTACACAAAAGTGCTGGAGAAACTCAGCGGGTGCAGCAGCATCTATGGAGCGAAGGAGATAGGCAACGTTTCGGGCCGAAACCCTTCTTCAGACTGATGGGGAGAATACCGATGTTGTGTTAGCACGAGTGCCAGGTCTTGCACCTTCCTTACTGCAGTACTGAAGGGCAACTGTTACCCATTTGATCCAAAGGATCATAAATCTGCAGAAATGTCAGAAATACAGCGTGGGTGTTGTGTGCAGGCAACGTTTTATCATGACGGGTAGGTCCAAGCGATGTGCAATGCTGTCCAAGTGTGACGAAGGGCCCCTGTCCTGAAACATCGCCATGTTCTCCAGAGATGATGCCTGACCCGCTAAGTTACTCCAGCATCTTGTGTCCTTTTTTCAAGTGTAAACCAGCAGTTCCTTGTATTTCCTGTGCTTTACAGTCGATATATCTGGAGCAGTTCAACAGTAATAATCAGCACAATGTCCAACTCCTCCAACATATTGCCTTTCCCCTATGTAAGCTGCATGCTTTAAATGATCGAGGTCTCAGCATTATTCAAACCCTCACAGTATTATAGAATGATCTGCAATGGAGCAATTGTCCATTAAAAGAACCTACCCTCTCATATAAGAGAGTGCAATCTGTAGCACTAATTTAAAGGGTGATGGAATTGTCTGTCTTGTCCTAGTCCACACTGATTCTCTCGTATAGATTCATACAGCTTGCAGGCAGATCCTTCGGCCCAAGTTTCCATCTGTCCCACCTGCCTGTGTTTGGCCCGGGACCCTCTGAAGCTTTTCTATCCACGTATCTATAAAAATGCCATTTAAATGTTGTTATAGCACCTCCCTCAACTTCCCCAGGTCTTTCCAAATATCGGGAAGGCGCTGAGGAAAAGTTGCTTCCTCACAGCACCAGAGACCCGGGTTCAATCCTGACCTTGGATGCTGTCTGTGTGGAGTTTGCACGTTCTCCCTGTGACCACATGGGCTTTCTCCGGGTGCTTTGGTTTCCTCAAAGACGTGCAGGTTTGTAGGTTACCTGGCCCTCTGTAAATTATAGGTACACAAAAATGCTGGAGAAACTCAGTGGATGCAGCAGCATCTATGCAGCGAAGGAAACAGGCAACGTTTCGGGCCGAAACCCTTCTGTGAAGAACTAGAACTCGTGTACGGGTGATTGTTGGTCGGCGTGGACTGAAAGGCTTGTTTCCACGCTGTATCTCTAAACTAAACAAATCCACCACCCTCTGAGTGAAAAAGTTGCTCTTCTAGACTGGCTCCCATTAAATATTTTCCCTTCCACCTGCAACCTATGTTGTACAGGTATTGATTCCTCTACTCGAGGTGAAAGAATCTGCATTCATATTATCTATTCCCCTCAAGATTGTTTTATACACCTCTGTGTGAAAAGGTGTGTTGCCCCCTTAAGCATCACTGCAAACAGATAAGGAGGGGGATTGTGAGCATGTCTTGCTAATTTCCTACATTAAAAGCAGTGACTTATGCCCCTGTCCCACTTAGGAAACCTGAACGGAAACCTCTGGAGACTTTGCGCCCCACCCAAGGTTTCAGTGCGGTTCCCGGAGTTTTTTGTCATTCTTCCACTACCTGCAACCTCCGGGAACCGCACGGAAACCTTGGGTGGGGCGCAAAGTCTCCAGAGGTTTACGTTCAGGTTTCCTAAGTGGGACAGGGGCATAATAGTGCTTTGTTTGCTGGAAGACCCTGAGATGCTGTAGACTTGATATGACAAAGGTTATTGTTCAGTTATTAGTAGTGGGGGTTGTCAGCTTTGATACTGGGAACAATGGCTGCAGGAGAATTACAACCCCACACAGCCCCAGCTTCACACCGCCGTCGGGCACGATGTAGGCCGTTCCGTCGTCCCCTCGCTTGGGACTAAATTCTGCCAGCTGCACATTGCTCTGGTGCACCCGCTCGTACTCCCACAGCTGGTACTTCAGACTCTTCCCTTGTTTGGCCAGCAGGTAGACCTCGACCACACGGTCCTCGGGGTAGGAGGCTCCAGCGGCACCTCCAGCCAGGTGGTGGAGGCCAGGGATATCACGGTCCTTCTCATAGACATCCTCCAGCAGTTTACACCTCAGTCCCAGCAGCACACCTGCACGACAAGAAGCAACAAACAACCCTGCTGAAATAGCTATTGTACAGGAAATTCAACTTTAGGCTATTCACCCATCCAGGTTAATTCCTGGGATGGCGGGACTGTCATCTAGCCTGTCCAACCCCTTAAGAATTTTGTAAGTTTCTATAAGATCCTCCCCTCAATCCGCTAGAATTTAGAAGATTGAGGGGGGATCTTATAGAAACTTACAAAATTCTTAAGGGGTTGGGCAGGCTAGATGCAGGAAGATTGTTCCCGATGTTGGGGAAGTCCAGAACAAGGGGTCACAGTTTAAGGATAAGGGGGAAATCTTTTAGGACCGAGATGAGGAAAACATTTTTCACACAGAGAGTGGTGAATCTGTGGAATTCTCTGCCACAGAAGGTAGTTGAGGCCAGTTCATTGGCTATATTTAAGAGGGAGTTAGATGTGGCCCTAGTGGCTAAAGGGATCAGGGGGTGTGGAGAGAAGGCAGGTACAGGATACTGAGTTGGATGATCAGCCATGATCATATTGAATGGCGGTGCAGGCTCGAAGGGCCGAATGGCCTACTCCTGCACCTATTTTCTATGTTTCTATATGCTGAGAGAATGGAGCAGCTGGGCTTGTACTCTCTGGACTTTAGAAGGATGAGAGGAGATCTCATTGAAACATATAAGATTGTTAAGGGCTTGGACACGATAGAGGCAGGAAACATGTTCCCGATGTTGGGGGAGTCCAGAACCAGGGGCCACACAGTTTAAGAATAAGGAGTAAGCCATTTGGAACGGAGACGAGGAAACACTTTTTCACACAGAGAGTTGTGAGTCTGTGGAATTCTCTGCCTCAGAGGGCGGTGGAGGCATGTTCTCTGGATGCTTTCAAGAGAGAGCTAGATAAGGCTCTTAAAAATAGCAGAGTCAGGGGATATGGGGTGAAGGCAGGAACGGAGTACTGATTGGTGATGATCAGCCATGATCACATTGAATGGCGGTGCTGGCTCGAAGGGCCGAATGGCCTACTCCTGCACCTATTGTCTATTGTCATCCACAGAGTCCTACAGCAGGGAAACCGGCCCAATTTGCCCACACCGCCCAACATGTCCCACCTACACTAGTTCAACATGTATGTATTTTACCCATATCCTTCTAAACCTGTTCTATCCACGTACCTGTCCCAATGTTTCTAAACGTTGCAGTAGTACCTGCCTCAACTACCTCCTCCAGCACCTCTTCCTATGCTTTATCTCTATCAGGAGCAAATTAGATACAGGTCCACCACCGATTTTCTGGCACCCTTGGTTCCCAAACCTTGCTGGATTATCCGTCGTACCGGACCAACAGAGGTCAAGACCTCCAAGAGGAGTCGGACGGTACCGGAACAGTACGCCTCAGCAGTCGGGGGACCGAGTTGGCCTCTGAAGTCGGCTATGGGAGTGGATCTGCCGGCTCCGGCCAGGCCAGAGATCCATAGCCCCGGCCACAGGGGGCAAGTTCGACCCGCCGCTCGGCCGTGGAAGTTACCCGGCACAGTTACAGGGGGATTTCAAGTGCGCTCTCGGAATTTTGTCCGGATTAAAGGAGGCGCCGCGGACCACAAACTGCCAGAATATCGGCAGTGAAGCTGCACTGTATCTTGTCAATTGCAATGGAAGGGAAGGGAAGGGGGACCCACCTGTGAGTACAGCCCAGTGGGCTCGGTGTCCTTTCTTCAGGCACGGCTCGTGGTTGAAATCTTCATCATAGCTTCCTGTCGTTATGGAATTACACCGATTTACTCTGTGTTAGCAGCATGCGCCCTCTCACCCGGCATTAGCAGTTCCACAGCAACCCTCGACCCCACGGATGTTTAAATGCGTAGGAAGGAACTGCAGATGCTAGTTTATACTGAGTTTATACTGGTTTATACCGCTTACATACTCAGCGGGTCAAGCACCATCTCATTCGGCCCGAAACGTTGCCTATTTCCTTCGCTCCATAGATGCTGCTGCACCCGCTGAGTTTCTCCAGCATTTTTGTCTACCTACGATTTTCTAGCACCTGTAGTTCCTTCTTAAACAAATTCCTTGTTGGGGCGTTGGAGGTGGAGATGAGGTGGTTGCTCTTCACCCTGTGGCCTTGGTTGGATTGGTGGTGTGTGGGACTGGTTGCCTTGAGAGTGTGGGGTCACTGTGGGGGGGGGGGGAGTGTGGTCAGGAGAGACTTGGGGGATTGTGGGGGTCACAATAAGACACGAGGCGATTGCTGGTCCACACTGAGACTGGGGGAGGGGAGGCAAAATAATGTCTGTGGAATTCTCTGCCTCAGAGGGCGGTGGAGGCAGGTTCTCTGGATGCTTTCAAGAGAGAGCTAGATAGGGCTTTTAAAAAATAGTGGAGTCAACGGATAGGGGGAGAAGGCAGGAATGGGGATATGATTGGGGATGATCAGCCATGATCACATTGAATGGCAGTGCTGGCTCGAAGGGTCGAATGGCCTACTCCTGCACCTATTGTCTATTGTCTAAGACACAGAGTGCTGGTGCTGCTCAGCAGGTCAGGCAGCATCTCTGGAGAATAAATGCCCCTGTCCCACTTAGGAAACCTGAACGGAAACCTCTGGAGACTTTGTGCCCCACCCAAGGTTTCCGTGCGGTTCCCGGAGGTTTTTGTCAGTCTCCCTACCTGCTTCCACTACCTGCAACCTCCGGCAACCTCCGGGAACCGCACGGAAACCTTGGGTGGGGCGCAAAGTCTCCAGAGGTTTCCGTTCAGGTTTCCTAAGTGGGACAGGGGCATAAATCCATGTTCTCCAGAGATGCTGCTGGACCCGCTGGATTATTCCAGCACTTTGTTTTTGTTTTTTTTTGTAACCCAGCATCTGCAGTTCCTGGTGTCTCCAGGTCAGTACGGGCAGGGGACACCTTGACGAGCGTTTCCAAGGATACGGTATTAACACGGGATAACCAGCCTTCAGGTGGCTCAGTATTCTGGATCTGTTGTTGCCCATTAAACCATCAGTGAGCAGTTCACCATGACATGTGAAGACCTCTTTGGCCAGGTTCACCATATTATCACCTGCAATCAGAAAATACACAAGAGACTGCCTTAGTCCATAAGGATGTCACAGTTTAGCTACTGTTGAAATATAGAAATTCTTAAACTAGTGCCTATGCCTAAACTAGTTCTGTGACCTACGTCACTGAACCAGGCTGAAGTAGAGAGGATGGGAGTCTATCAGATATGCGGAGGAAGCAGCGATATAAGTTCATATGTGAACGGAGTTAGGCCATTCGGCCCATCAAGTGAACTTTGCGATTCAATCATGGCTAATCCAGTTCATTGGCTATATTTAAGAGGGAGTTAGATGTGGCCCGTGTGGCTAGAGGGATCAGGGGGTATGGAGAGAAGGCAGGTACGGGATACTGAGTTGGATGATCAGTCATGATCATATTGAATGGCAGTGCAGGCTCAAAGGGCCGAATGGCCTACTCCTGCACCTATTTTCTATGTTTCTATCTATTTCTCCCTCCTAACCCCATTCTCCTGCCTTAATCCCCATAACCCCTGACACCCGTACTAATCAAGAATCTATCTGTCACTGTCTTATCTCCTGCTGCTTGTTATAGATACCTGAGAACATCTCTCCCTGAGCAGTGTAGTTATTCTTCACTGCACAGTTCACAATCTTCTCCAGACTCACGGCTTCAGATGCGTCCAGCAAGTGTCCAGCCATCCAGAGAGCAACCAGGCCGCACCTGGAATAGAAGAAAACCTTTGAAACAACAGAGCTGAGGAATGCAGCGATTTTATACCAAAGATAGACACAAAATGCTGGAGTAACTCAGCAGGTCAGGCAGCATTTCTGGAGAAATTGACAATAGGTGCAGGAGTAGGCCATTCGGCCCTTCGAGCCAGCACCGCCATTCAATGTGATTATCCCCAATCAGTACCCAGTTCCTGCCTTCTCCCCATATCCCCTGACTCCGCTATTTTTAAGAGCCCTATCTAGCTCTCTCTTGAAACCATCCAGAGAACCTGCCTCTACCGCCCTCTGAGGCGTTGCCTTTTTCCTTCTGTCAGAAGAAGGTCTCAAACCCGAAACGTCACCTATTCCTTCGCCCTATAGATGCTGCCTCACCCGCTGAGTTCCTCCAGCATTTTTATCTACCTTCGATTTTTCCAGCATCTGCAGTTCCTTCTTAAAAATATCAAGATGCCAATGATTTAGACAAATGAATGGTTTACAAATAAAAGGTAATGGCTACTTACTGTGGACCATCCTGGATCAATGAGGGCACCGGGTTGTTAATCAGCAGCCAGTTCAACTCTTTGCTAAAACTGAAAGAATAAAAATATAAACTGCTAAAATCTTAATTGCTGGAGGAGCACCTGCCACTTTGGTTCAGTATGAAGGGTTTCGACCCGAAACGTTGCCTATTTCCTTCACTCCATAGATGCTGCTGCACCCGCTGAGTTTCTCCAGCACCTTTGTCTACCTTCGATTTTCCAGCATCTGCAGTTCCTTCTTAAACATCTGCCACTTTGTAGCAGGTCACCTATGTTAATATACTGGGGATAAACAGTTCACAGGGTCCATGTTGAATAGCACGCAGGGTTACGATGTTCAATGTGTGCGGAATGGTAACACACCGGCCCTACAGCACCACATACCCGGGTTCGATCATGACTACGGGCGCTGTCTGTACCTTCTTCCCGTGACCTGCGTGTGTCTTCTCCCGGTGCTCCGGCTATCCTCCCACATTCCTACGACGTACAGGTTAATTGCCTTCTGTAAATTGTCCCTAGTGTGTGTATGATAGTGTTAGTGTGCGGGAATCGCTGGTCGGTGCGGACTAAGTGGGCCAAAGGGCCTGTTTCCGCGCTGTGTCTCTAAACCTAAACTAAATAGCACAAAGGGTGCAAGATTAATGCGTAAAGACAACAAGATGCACTGTCAGCCTCTAATCGGGTAGAAAGCTAACCTGCCGAGGTGAACAGGGCCAAGTCAAGTTTATTCGTCACCTACACATACGAGATGTGCAGTGAAATGAAAAGTGGCAATGCTCGCGGACTTTGTACAAAAAACAAACAAACAAACAAACAAACTACAAACAGAATGGAACAGAATCACATATATTCTTTAACATATTAAATATTGTGGGCGGAAGGAAAAAGGGGAAAGAAAACAGCAATTTAATAAAAACAGTAGAATGGTACAGTAAAGTTAGTCCCTGGTGAGATAGGAGTTTACAACAGGAGTTTACAAGCCTGCAACACGTGTGTTAGTTGGTAATAACATGCAATACTTGTGGTTTAAAATGCATTAGCGTGGATGTATGTTTAACTTGCAATGACACGCAGGGAGTGACACTGACTTGCTTTAACCTGCAGGCTATATTACTAATCTGTAATAGGAACATTCAGATTATAAATAAGACTTGACCCTTGAGCGAGTTCTGTCATCTGATCTGCCAGCATCTATGCCTCTCCCCGCTAACCCTTCACCCACTTCTTATCAAGAATCTATCTACCTCCCCATTGGAAGACTGCTTCCACCACCCCTTAAGGAAGAAAGTTCCAAACACACTCTACGCTTCAAGAAATAAAAGTGCCTCAACTCTTTCTTAGTACGGGTTGAATGGGAAGTAGACTTGATGGGCCAAATGGCCTACTTATGCTACTGTCCCTTTACATTGAAACAACAACCTTTACTTCTGGATTCTCCACAACAAACAATCCTCGCTACATCCACCCTGGCAAATCTCCTCATGGCGTATGTGTCTGAGTCAAGTCCCCTCTCACTCTTCTCAACTGCATTGGATGTAAACCCAGCTTGTCCAACACTTAGCTGTATTCAAGGTTCCTTGTTTGTGCCTCTAATCACACAGAGTTCAATATTATCATTGACTAGCATGTGGTAGTGGTTTATCTATTAAAATGTATTCTGCCCTTCTGCACCTTATTCTGTTCAGTGCTAATAAACAATAGACAATAGGTGCAGGAGTAGACCATTCGGCCCTTCGAGCCAGCACCGCCATTCAATATGATCATGGCTGATCATCCCCAATCAGTACCCCGTTCCTACCTTCTCCCCATATCCCCTGACTCCGCTATCTTTAAGAGCCCTATCTAGCTCTCTCTTGAAAGCACCCAGAGAACCGGCCTCCACCGCCTAACATAGAACATAGAACTGTACTGGACTCTCACCCACTGAGTTTCTCCAGCACTTTCGTCTACCTTCGATTTTCCAGCATCTGCAGTTCCTTCTTAAACACTGGACTCTCATCTGTTCAATCTCTCCCTGTAGTTAAGGCGCTGTAATCAAGGGATCATTGTGATAAACCTATTCTGCACCCTTTCTCCACATCCTCCCTGGAGCAGGGCAAGGTGAACCACATGCAATATTCCAAATGCTGCTGCAGTTATTGAAGGATACAGCATAGAAACAAGCCCTTTGGCCCACCAAGTCCACCGATCACCCGTTCATACCAGTTCAACGTTAACTCACTCTCTCATCCACACCAGGGGCAAATTAACAGAGGACAAATTAACGTACACACACACAAGCACTGGGATGTGCAAGGAAATTGGAGCAAGCCCACGCAGTCACAGGGAGAACGTGCAAACTCCACACAGACAGCACCCGCAGTCAGGATCGAACCCGGCACTCCGGCGCTGTGAGGCAGCTTCACTACCCGTTCCGCCACTGTGCCGGCCTATTGATATTAGCAGCCAGCCAGAGAGAGACAAAGGAGGTAACAATTAGCAGGGGATATAGACACAAAAGCTGGAGCAACTCAGCAGGTCAGACAGCATCTCTGGCAAAAAGGAATAGGTGACGTTTCGGGTCGAGACCCTTCCTCAGACTGAGTCAGGGGAGAGGGAAACGAGAGATGTAGATGGTGGTATAGAGAGATATAGAACAAATGAATGAAAGACATGCAAACCATTAGCAGGCTCGCATTGTTTAGGTTTCTGTACCTGTCAGATCGATTCTGGAATAGCGCCTTCAAATCTTCTCGGACATTTCTTGGCTTCAATTGACCTTCTGCAAGAACTTGGTACAGCTTCTTTGCAGGTGATGGTAGTGGGGTGGAACACGGTGGGGGTGGGGGAGGGGGAGGGGGAGGGGGAGGTAGATGTGGTTGCAAACTTTCTGATTCTGAAGAGATCACAGAGTTGTCCTCCCAGGAACCTGCCCTCCATTGTTGCGACATTTGTGTTCTGGACTTCGCACGCGACATCAGTTAATTTACGCTTCAATGGTTTCATTAGACAGGCTGGGCATCCTCTGAATGTTGGTATTTTTCAATCTGTATTTGCCAACTTTTCTTCAGTAATTGGGAATCCTGACCGACAGGTTATGATGCGTACGCAAGAGAAAAAATAGTGACAATTAGTCTAGGTTTTAATGCCAAACACATTCTGTATTCGTCACAGACTGGGATGTAGGGTCATTAGGGACGACAGATGGCACAATGGGCTAAGTGTTCGGCTGGCAACCGGAAGGTAGCCGGTTCGAATCCCGCTTGGAGTGCATACTGTCGTTGTGTCCTTGGGCAAGACACTTCACCCACCTTTGCCTGTGTGTGAATGTGTGTGAGTGATTGGTGGTGGTCGGAGGGGCCGTAGGCGCAGATTGGCAGCCACGCTTCCGTCAGTCTGCCCCAGGGCAGCTGTGGCTACAGAAGTAGCTTACCACCACCGAGTGTGACTGAGGAGTGAATGAATAATGCGATGTAAAGCGCCTTGAGTATTAGAAAGGCGCTATATAAATCCCATCCATTATTATTATTATTATTAAGGCAAGGAGCGGAGTAGGTGAGGAGAGATGAGAGAGTGCAGGATGATATTGAGCATGGTGCGGGAAGGGGAAGGCAGTTGTCACTAGGGAGGTTGTGCGGCAGAGACAGAGACCCAGGTTCGACCCTGACCTCGGGTACAGAGTTTGTAACTTCTCCCTGGGACCACGTGGGTTTTCTCCGGGAGCTCCGGTTTCTTCCCAGACGAGGAACCACTTTTTCCTTTTCCTCTCAGAGAGTTGTGAGTCTGTGGAATTCGCTGCCTCAGAGGGCGGTGGAGGCCGGTTCTCTGGAAACCAGTGTAACCAGTGTAAACCAGCATCTGCAGTTCCTTCCTGCACAGTAGTGCATGGGCTTGGACAGAGGAAGTGCTAAACTCAACAGATGGAGGGGGGGGAGGAGGGGCATGACGTCACCGCGATGGGGGCGGGACCCTTCAGGTCGCACCCCTCGCCCGATTGGTTCACAGCGTCGTTATTGACATCGGCGCCCACCAATCAGGTTCCGGATATCATTTAACGGGCCAGAAACGTTTAAAAAATTTTTAAAAACCAAGATGCGGGCGTTTATAACTGACAGGATGATTGCTGCCGGAGCGGCGGGGCGTGAATAAACTTAGTGAGAAACCGCGGGGTTAAAGGGCGGCGGTTATTTTGGGCGGGTCTTTGCGCTGCGAGGGGGGGTGATGATGGACGGTGGCGGCTGCCAATCAGCGCGCGGATGGGGCGGCGGGATTGGCCAATGGGGAGCGGGCGGGGGCGGGAGGGTGATGATCGACGGTGGCGACTGCCAATCAGCGCGCGGATGGGCGGCGGGGCTGGCCAATGGGGGCGGGCGGGTGATGATCGACGGTGGCGGCTGCCAATCAGCGCGCGGACGGGGCGGCGGGGCTGGCCAATGGGGGCGGGCGGGGGCGGGAGGCTGATGATCGACGGTGGCGGCTACCAATCAGCGCGCGGATGGGGCGGGCGGGGGCGGGAGGGTGATGATCGACGGTGGCGACTGCCAATCAGCGCGCGGATGGGCGGCGGGGCTGGCCAATGGGGAGTGGGCGGGGGCGGGACATGGGACGGGAGGGTGATGATCGACGGTGGCGGCTGCCAATCGGCGCGCGGATGGGCGGCGGGGCTGGCCAATGGGGAGCGGGCGGGGGCGGAAGATGAGGTTGGCGGTTGGAGCGGGTCGCGCGCGGGAGCGAGCAGCGTCGGGCCGGCGGTTGGAGCGGGAAGGCGGGAGCGGCCGGCAGTTGGCGCGTCGTTGCATCGGATCGGCGGTGTCGGGGACACGGGTGGCGGCGGCGGGAAATCGAGCGGAGGATCGTCGGCGGCCATTGTGAGTCGGGGGAGCGGCGGGTACGCGGGGTAACGCGCTGACCCGGCTCTCCCTCCCGCGTGGCCTCACGGCCGCCATCTTACCGGGCTGGTTGGGAGAGGGCCCGCGTCCCGGCGGGCGGGGCTTACGGTGCCGGTCGGCCCAGGGGGAGGGAAGGAGGAGGCGCTTGGGTCTGATGGGCCTCTATGGGAGGGAGGGAGGTGAGCCTGGTGTGGCTGGGGGAGACTGTGTCTGTGTAGGGGGAGTAATGGCCGGCGTGGAGCCAGAGAGGGAACGGCGTGGAGAGGGAGGGATGGGAAAGGGTTAGTTTCGTGAGGGAAGGGGCGGAAAGTGAGGGAGGGAAGGAGGAAAGAAGCTGGGGTAGATGAGAGGGAAAGTTGGGGTGAGGAGGAGAGGAGGGAGGGAAGGGGTTTGTAGGAGAGGGAGGAAGGGGCAGAGTGTTAGCCTCGGGGGTGACGGGGTGGGGATGATGAGACTCTTGTTAACATAAGCCTTAGGGCTATAGTGGGGAACAGTTCTGAGGAGAGGCAGAGTGTGGGGTGTTACTGAAACATAGAAATTAGCTGCAGGAGTAGGCCATTCGGCCCTTCGAGCCTGCACCGCCATTCAATATGATCATGGCTGATCAGCATCCAACTCAGTATCCTGTACCTGCCTTCTCTCCATACCCTCTGATCCCCTTAGCCACAAGGGCCACAACTAACTCCCTCTTAAAAATAGCCAATGAACTGGCCTCGACTACCCTCTGTGGCAGAGAGTTCCAGAGATTCACCACTCTGTGTGAAAAAAGTTCTTCTCATCTCGGTTTTAAAGGATTTCCCCCTTATCCTTAAGCTGTGACCCCTTGTCCTGGACTTCCCCAACATCGGGAGCAATCTTCCTGCATCTAGCCTGTCCAACCCCTTAAGAACTTTATAAGTTTCTATAAGATCCCCTCTCAATCTCCTAAATTCTAGAGAGTATAAACCAAGTCTATCCAGTCTTTCTTCATAAGACAGTCCTGACATCCCAGGAATCAGTCCCTGAACAAGGTACAGGGAAAGTATTAAAGAAGTGCAGATACTGGTTTACCAATGAAAGCCACAAAGTGCTGGAGTAACCCAATGGGTTGAGTTGGGATGGGAGTGGCATTGTTTCATTGCAGCACGATTGGGCTGCTTGGGGGTCTTCAATCCATTCACAGTCGCTTTGCACCCATGTTGAACAAAACAAACTACGGGAGGATCACAGCAGGTGAGATGGAGGGAAATGGACAGGCATTTCCAGTCAGGACTCTTCTCACGATCTGAAGAAGGATCCTGACCCAAAACACAATTTCACTTAGCCGCTGCTGTCTGGCCTGCTGGGTTCATCCAGCAATCTTTTGTTTGTTGAAGATTCCACTGTCTGCAATCTCTTGCATCCCCGTATCACATTGGATCCTTTTGTTTGATGTCTGTAAACCAGTTAGGGTTTACAGACATCAGGGTTACAGGGTCCGTGTTGATCTTTGGTTGTTTCCTGGTCAAAGCCAAAATACTTTAGGATTAAGTTGCTGCGTTTGGATTTAAATTTGTGATTTCAGGTCAACCTTTGCTCTCTTGTAGTGATTTGTTTGTTGGTATTCTGTCGCAGTGACAAGGTTTGTCTTGCAGGGATAGCTGTCGGGTCTCATTTAGCTTGGTGAAGAGCCATGTCTGTCCAGGACACCCGTCCCAACCACACCATCTACATCAATAATCTGAATGAGAAGATTAAGAAAGATGGTAAGTATTTGGGGAGCAACTGGATGCAATAGCATCCTCTGCTATTGCCACTTCTGTGAGTTTGACCACAGGTATTGAGGGTGGCAAGGAAACTGCAAAATCATGCAATTTGACCCAACTGGTCCATACTTCATCACTGTTTTCCATTCTCCCTTGTATTTAACAGGCTTATTTTTCAAGAGGGACTGAACTATTCCCAATGTAGCAAATCACACCATGTAACTGTTTGGGGTTTTTCATGCGCCCCTTAAAAGACTTGCAACCTTTTTTATGGAGCTGCCAACAAAAAAAACTTCCATCTATCAATCTTTAAAACTCCATCATAATTTAACATTTCTCCCTTGATCTTGCCACTTGTTTAAGGGAGCACAGCCCATCGATTCTTTCCTTGTACTGGGTTGATGCTGTCGCAGTGTGGTTCCTGCAGCCCGAGTGCCTCAGCGTTTTGTAACATGGAGCCATTTGCTGTGCTGTGGTGACGTGTGTAAGCAAAAAGGATCGCTGTCAACCTGCATGCTAATGAACCTAAAATATGGTACTGGTTGAGGTCTGATAATACTTGGTAATCTATGTTGAGTGGCAACAGAAGCTGATTGAGGTGTGTGTCTCTCCAGAGCTGAAGAAGTCCCTCTATGCCATCTTCTCCCAGTTTGGCCAGATTCTGGACATCCTTGTCTCCAGGAACTTGAAGATGCGAGGGCAGGCCTTTGTCATTTTCAAGGAGGTCAGCAGTGCTACCAATGCCCTGAGGTCCATGCAAGGGTTTCCGTTTTATGACAAGCCAATGGTGAGTTCCGCATGATGATTGTGTTCTATTCTTGGCTATACTGAAGTGTGTGACATAATGCCCCTCTGTGGCAGGCCTGCAGTTAAAGCATTTGACCCACCTCACATATCCTGGTGTGGTTGCTCTGTGTGCATGCCCTCTGCTCAAAGTTAAATAACCTTGTCAGTACAACTTCTCCTTTGTGTGCTTAATGCAAAATGCTGGTGGAACTTGGCAGGATAGGGAGCTGCTCTGGAGGGAATGGGCGGGTGGTGTGTCTAGTTGAGACCCTTCTTCAGACTGGTCTTAAATTGGGTTTGAAGAAGGGTCCCTACCCGAGACGTCGCCTGTGCATTCCCATCACAAATGCTGTCTTATGTTCCCAATGCACTTTGTATTTTGCTCAAGTCCGAGTCATTCAGCATGGAAATAGGCCCAAATTGACCAAGATGCCCCATCTGCTCTAGTCCGACCCACCTGCCTGTATTTGACCCATATCCCTCTCAACCCTTTCTATCCACGCGCCTGTCCAAATGTTTGATAAATGTTGTTACAGTATCTGCCTCAACTACCTCCTTTGGCAGTAAATTCCATACCTTCCTCCCCCCTCCCCCTACTCCAGCAACTGCAGTTCCTAATGTTTCCCATGTGTGTCTATGTGCATTGCCTTGAATCCTTCAACTAATCCAGGGTGCAGCATGTTTCTACTGAACCAGAGGTTTAATGGAGCCTCTTGACTGAAGTCCTATCCCCACATTAGTCAGTTAGAATGGCTTTCAGCTGATACTCATCCCTTTCTTTCTCCTCTACTATAATATAGTATTCGTGTACTATAACTTGGTATTCTCTACACAGCTTTCTTGGCTGCAAATGTAACAAAAGTATTGATCCAGGAGGAGTGCAGTGAGCCCACTCTGCTGAAGCTTGTGTTTGAACCACGGGACACAACTTCTCTTCATTCAGATTCAGATTCAACTTTAATTGTCATTGTCAGTGTACAGTACAGAGACAACGAAATGCAGTTAGCATCTCCCTTCATGTCAGTGGTCCCGTGACATTTCGGTGATTTGATGCAACTTTTCCCCTTGTCAACAGAGGATCCAGTATTCAAAAACTGATTCTGATATCATAGCCAAGATGAAGGGCACCTACGTGGAGCGTGACCGGAAGAAGGAGAAGAGGAAGGTGAAGGTTCCGGAACCTTCTGTCAATAAGAAGGCAAATGCCCCACTAACAGCCAATGCTGTACCCCAGTCCGTCTCGGTAAGTGTGACCATCTAGGACACAATCTGAAGGGGAATAAGTAACTTGTTAGGATTCATATGACCTGCTGGGTCTGACACACACTGGCTGTGCTGAGTAGGCTCTCTCATACTCTAAAGTGACAACACTTGTAACCCACAGTGAGATGGTTGTAGACTAATGAGGTAGTCACTGTCCACCACTCTGAACCATTGCATTATCAATGTTTCATTGCTCGTGGTGTTGATCAGCCAACTCTGAAAGGCTCATCCCAGTCAGCATAGCGTTTTGTGTCTTTTCCAAGTTAATCTAAACGGCGTGTTTTACTTGATTTTTTTTAATTGGCTTTATTTTGAATAATAGAAGTTGTCTCTTTTAAGAACAATCACAATTTAGTAGACATACAATGCTGGAATAACTCAGTATGTCAGGCAGCACCTCTGGAGAAAATAGTTTAAACTCGAGCAAAACGAGTTAAAAACGAAAATAGTTAAAACGCGAGCAAAGCGGAGTTGCCGATTTTCCTTCCCCTCCCTGCAATTCATTCCATCTGCTGATCCCAGTGGGGTTCTGTGGATGAAGCGTCCCAGCTCAGTTGCCGTTCTCAGGAACCGATGTCTAGCTTTGTTTATTAGTAACCTTTAAGTTTCACCATCTCAGGTACCACCTCCTAAAATGTCTTCTGTGTGCTTATGCAATCAAGGCAATATTGGAGAGGCAAGGGTCTGCTGCAGCAGAACCCTTGAATACAATATTGTCACATGTGACAAGTCATAGTGAAGTTCTTTGTTTGTCCATTGTCGCCCATAAAGGGCCTTTACAAAGTTACAACACTCCCCCCCCCCGTGCCAGTTCCCCCTTTGTTCCCTCCCCCCCCCCCCCCCTCACGATGGTCCCCCACATGGGTCCTCCTTTGTTCCTTCCCTCGGCAGCGGCGGCCTCACTTCCATGTGCCCGTCCTCGTCCATCGGTCGACGTCATCATCGACCGCTGGGCCGACCTCTCCATTAACGCTGCGTGTTAATTGGCCGCCCTCTCTGTGGCGCCGACCCAGGTCCCAGCCGCAGGCACTGTCAACCCAAGCACCGATGGCCTCGGGCTTCATCAACCCGCGAGGCTCTACCTCTGGCCTCTGCTTCTCAGCGGCACCTCCAGAAGGTGTCTGGAACCTGGATCTGTGGTTAGGTTAAGATGGTTATTGGCAGTGGAGGGTACAGAGCGAAGAGGGTGATGGGTGTCTTGTTAATGCACTGTTTGTTGCTGTAAAGTTTACAGTCTCTGTTCATTCATTGCTTCGTTTGTTTGTTCGTTCCAGGGCATGCCCATGATGAATCAAGCCCCACGGATGATGCAAATGTCAGGACAGCCTCCCTACATGCCACCACCTGGCATGATGCCTCCTCCTGGGATGGCACCTGGCCAGATGCCACCTGGGTCCATTCCTCCTGGCCAAATGATGGGTGGGCAGATGCCACCTCTTGCTCAGACGGTGAGTGTTCACTTGGTGTTTTAGCACCATGGGGGTTCAAATACTTTGGCAATTGGAAAATTTCCTAATGTAAATCCCTCATTAAGTATGGGGCTCAAAACTGCTCATAATGCTCCAATTCCCTTCCTGTTTTCTGTGACTACCCTCCTGCCCAGAGATTGTATCCTTGTGAGGTGTTTAAAACCTCACTTTATTTTTGGTAAAAAACACTGCACGGGACCCTAAAAGTAATGCTCCAATCTTTTACGGTTATTTTTTATAAAATGATTACTAAATATTTGCTCTCCATTACTCTCTGAATTAGAAATGATTGGCCTAAATTAATATTCTATATCATCTATTTTGATTAACTGGGATTCCTGCAATTCCTTTGGCTGTGGCCATGGTTTATTTCTGCTAACTTCTTGTAGTGTTCTGTTACACAGCAGAGCTCAGTGCTTGAGCTGAGCTGCTAAGCAGCTTTAGGTTTAGCTGTTGGAGTGGGGCAGTTAGTGAAGGACGTGGCATTGGGGAAGTGGATGGAAGAGTTGGAGGAGCAGCTTGTTGGGCAAAGTCTCACTGCAGATAGACACAAAACACTGGAGTAACTGCGGGTTAGGCAGCACCTCTGGAGAGAAGGAATGGGTGTTGTTTCGGGGCGAGACCCTTCTTCAGTCTGAAGAAGGGTCTCGACCCGAAGCATCATCCATTCCTTCTCTCCAGAGATGCTTCCTGACCTACAGAGTTACTCCAGTGTTTTGTGTCTATCTTTGGTGTAAACCAGCATCTGCAGTTCCTTCCGACACATAAAGTCTCACTGCAGCACCTCCTGTGATGAGAGTGACTTGCTTGGAAGCTGACTACCATCTTTGTTTTCCAGGTGCCTGAAAATCCACCCAACCACATCCTCTTCCTGACCAACCTGCCTGAGGAGACCAATGAGCTGATGCTGTCCATGCTTTTCAACCAGTAAGTACCAGATGGGGCTGAAATGGCTGGTCCTTCAACCACGATTTTGAGCTGGGGCGACAGGCGCTAAACAAATGTAGAGATGTAGACGGAGAGGCTGGAGTTGATGGTGGCAAGGGCGGGAGCTGAGGTTCCCAGAGTGGTGATACTGCGTGTAAAGGATTCCCCTGGCCCCTTCTAACATTCCAGCTTTGGGGGGGAAGCTGAAAATTAAATGCTGGAAATGCTTAGCAGGTGTAGAGGTAGAAACATCTAATGTTTTGGGTCATTAAGAACAAGGAACGTTGCAAGGATGGTCCCTTTTAACAACTTAAAAGTTGGTTTCTTTCACTTTCCACAGATGCTGTCTGGCCTGTGAGTGTTTCCAGTATTTTCTGTTTTATTGTTGGTGTTTGCCCTCCATCAATGTATTTTCCACTAACCGGCATTTCAACCTTCAGCTGCCTCCTACCCAGGAGCAGTCTTATTCTGTTTAGGAACACGGTGAATTTGTCCAGAGATACAGACTGGAAACAGGCCCTTCGGCCCACTGAGTCCACGCCGACCAGCGATCCCTGCACATAACACTATCCTACACACACTAGGGGCAATTTACACTTCTAGAAAGCCAATGAACTTACAAACCTGTACGTCTTTGGAGTGTGGGAGGGAGCCAAAGATTTCGGAGAAAACCCACGCGGTCGCGGGGAGAACGTACAAACTCTGTACAGACAGCGCTCGTGTCGGGATCAAACCCGGGTCTCTGGCGCTGCATGCCATGTAAGGCAGCAACTGTACTGCTGTGCTGCCCTGGAGCTGTTGATTAAAACGGAGTTCCCTTGGGCTGGAAGGGGTGAAAACCTATGGAGCCATATACTAGCCTTCACGCGACAAGAGGCTCCTTGTGGGGTTGGGTTATTGATGCTGCCATCCTGCGTTCATGGTACAGCAAAGATATTTGCTGATGATGAGTCTAGGGGCTGCACTGTAGCCTGCTGCTCCTTGTCAAAGGGTAGTTTAAGTTGAGCCCCCCAACTGAGAAGCGATGCAAGGTCTAGACTGACTGAGGGAGTGATATGCAGCCACTCGTTTGCTTCAGTCTACACATGATGAATATAAAACAAAATAAATCCCATGGTGCAAGTCTTGAAGATTGTCTGCTTTGTGATTTAATTAACTGTAAACTCAGGTTGGGGTGCCCAGAGAGAGGGGGTGGATGGGCAGTGCTGGCTGTGACGGTTGCCTTGTGCTCCACTGACCGACCGTCTGTCTCTCGCCTCCAGGTTCCCTGGCTTTAAGGAGGTGCGCTTGGTGCCGGGCCGCCACGACATCGCCTTCGTGGAGTTCGATAACGAGGTGCAAGCGGGGGCAGCACGAGACGCGTTGCAAGGCTTCAAGATCACGCAGTCGAACGCAATGAAGATCTCATTCGCAAAGAAATGAGGGGTTGAAGTGGATCACACTGGTTAATTGTGGCTTTGCTTTCAAAGCCCTTTTGTGTTTTTATATAATTAGTGAAATAATTGGTTTGTGTATTAGATTCGAACGTTTAGGTGCCTCAGGTAAGTGAGGGTGAAGAGGCCCTCTTAGCAGCTGCACCCTGCCCCAGTGGACTCTCGACAAGAGTTCCAGCATTCCCCGTGTGAGTGTGCCAAGCATCTTGCTTGGTGGAGCTGCATGTTCAGATTGTGTTGTGGATGTTGTTGTGTACCTGGCCCTGTACATCAATCTGAATCGCCCCATCCTTCCCAAACTGGCAATGGCCTTAACCCTGACTGAAGGAATTGGATGGAGATTCCTCTCCACTCAGTTTCTTCCAGTTAGTCTGCCCTGATTTGCCTGCAGCTTTGAGTGAATGAAATGAGTGTCTGGCTGACTGAGGCAAGTTTGCTTAATCGCACCAAGAAAGCTGTTCACCCAGAGTCTCAATGACATTGCACCTGGAGCTTTCCAAAAAATAAAACTTTTTATATATAACCTACTGTGTGTGTTTGTTTGTTTATGTCCTGAGATCTGGTTTTCAGTGTTACGGAGCTGGATAATTAGCTGAAGAGTGTCCCGATCCAAAGCGTCATCTATCTATCCCCTCCACTAGACACAGAATGCTGGAGTAACTCAGCGGGACAGGCAGCATCTCTGGAGAGAAGGAATGGGTGACGTTTCGGGTCGAGACCCATCAGACCTCTACAGATGCTTCCTGAGCCGCAAAGTTACACCAGCACTGTGTTTTGGATAATCAGCATATTTGTTCTCCATATAGAATTTAATTTGAGTAGATGCACAGAGTCTCTTGCCCAGAGTTGGGGAATCGAGGACCAGAGGACAGGTTTAAGTTGAAGGGGAAAAGATCTAGGAATATGGGAGGGGGTGACGTTTTCACACAAAGGATGGTGGGTGTATGGAATGAGCTGCCAGAGGAGGTAGTTGGACTATCCCAACGTTTACGAAACTTAGGTACATGGATAGGACGGGTTTGGAGGGATGTGGACCAAATGCGGGCATGTCGGACTAGTACAGCTGGGTCCTGTTGGCCGGTGTGGGCAAGTTGGGCCGAAGGGCCTATTTCCATGCTGTATGACTGACATTGAATCTTTGATACCTCCTGCCATCAATTTAACAGTGTCCATTGATTCTTTATTCCTTGACCCTTCCCCAATACTTGGTTGACATCTTTAAAAAGAATTGGCTAGTTATCACATCAATTCCATTTGGCAGCAAGTTCCACATTAGACACTTGGGTAAAAATGTTTCTTCCAATTTTATTTCATTGGTGGTGGTCTCTGAACTGATCTTGGATCAGTTGGGATAATTTATTTCATCCAGAGTGGTGAATCTATGGAATTTTCTCCCACAGAAGACTGTTGGGACCAACCCACCAAATATATTCAGGAAGGAGTTGGATAAAGGTGTCATGTAAGGTCAGCAGACTGAAGTTGGGTGATCAGCCACGGTCGCATTCAAAGGGCCGAATGGCCTTCTCTCAGTTTCCTGTGGTACCCACTGATCTTGTAAGATCTCTAGCAAGATCAATGAACACTGCATATAGCAACACCCGGACACAACCACTATCTCCATTGGCAGAGTGAGGCCACGTACAAACTGAAAGAACAGCACCTCCCTCATATTCTGCTTGGGAAACATGACCCAAAGGTATGAACATTGAATTCTCCAATTTTAGGTAACTAACCAGCAACCTATTCCCACCTCGCACCCTCTCCCTCTTCACCTCCATTTCTTTCACTCCCACCCCTATTTCCCCTTCTACATATATCCCTTCCTCTGGCTTTACATTTCACTCTACTATATCTGACACCCTTTTGCCTCCTTTTCATATCTATCCTTTGTCCAGCACCAGCTAAACAACCGCCACCACCTGTATCCACCTATCACTTGCCAGGCTTTGTCCCCACTCCACATCTTCCCAGCTTTCTTCCCCTCTACCCACCCACCCTCCCCATCTGAAGAAGGGTCCCAACCTGAAACATTGCCTATCCATGTTCTCCAGAGATGCTGCCTGACCCACAGAGTTGCCCCAGAATTTCTATCTTGGTCCCGCCCCCTCCCCTGACATCTGAAGAAGGGTCTCGACCCGAAACGTCACCCGTTCCTTCTCTCTGGAGATGCTGCCTCCCCCGCTGAGTTACTCCAGCATTTTGATTTAAACCAGCATCTGCAGTTCTTTCTTACACGAGTTGCTCCAGCACTTTGTTTTTGGAAACCAGCATCTGCCATTCCTTGTATCTGCAAGCATTACCTCGGCAGGCAGGCAGGCAGCTTGGAAAGGTCATCAGCTGCCATGACCTGTCAGGGGAGCAGGTTCACCAACAAACCCATATCCGCCCACCCTCTTCCTGTGCCCTCCCTACACTGGCATTATTCTTCTGTCGTGTGTCTTTTAGACCTGCAGCTCCGTTGAGGCGAGCCAGGCCAATGTGTCATCGTCCAGGTCAATCAGACCTCGTTCACTATTCGGCGGCCGGTGTTTGGGGCAAATGGTGACTATGTGCTCGAATGTCTGTGTTGGGTCCCCACACTTGCAGGAGGCGCTGTCCACGAGGCCCCACGCTACTCCATAGCGTCCGATGCCTGTCCTCAAGCGGTTGAGGGTTGTCCACTGCTTTCGGGGCAGGTCCTGGCCCTATTCTGGCACTATTCAATGGGACACTGCAGCAACTCCTTAGCCTATGCAATGGCTCGATGCACCATTTCTTGCCATGGGTCAATGTTGGCTACGGGAGGTGCCCCATCCCCCGGGGCACGGAGGTTGAAGGCGGGCGAGGAGAGGGACGGCTACAACGGGTCTTTATGGTCAACTGCAGTTGGGACTGGGAAATGGCCAAAACCTGGCGACTCTTACATATAGAGTAGGTGGGCTGTTTCTATGCATTCTTCACACTGTGTTTTTGATTTTCTGTTTTTGGATTGAATTCTGTTTTTAATTTGTGTCTCTGTGATGTCTTTATTACTTGTTATATTCCGATTATATGTTTTTATTCCGATTACTATGTAAGGTGTCCTTGAGATGTCTGAAAGGCGCCCATTAAATAAAATGTATTATTATTATTATTATTATTATTATGTACTGAACCGGGGATTACAATAGACAATAGGTGCAGGAGTAGGCCATTCGGCCCTTCGAGCCAGCACCGCCATTCAATGTGATCATGGCTGATCATCCCCAATCAGTTCCCCGTTCCTGCCTCCTCCCCATATCCCCTGACTCCACTATTTTTCAGAGCTCTATCTAGCTCTCGCTTGAAAGTATCCAGAGAACCGGCCTCCACCGCCCTATGTGAGAAAAAGTGTTTCCTTGTCTCCGTTCTAAATGGCTTATTCCTTATTCTTAAACTGTGGGGCCCCTGGTTCTGGACTCCCCCAACATCGGGAACATGTTTCCTGCCTCTAGTGTGTCCAAGCCCTTAACAATCTTATATGTTTCAATGAGATTTCCTCTCATCTTTCTAAACTCCAGAGTGTACAAGCCCAGCTGCTCCATTCTCTCAGCATATGACAGTCCCGCCATCCCGGGAATTAACCTTGTAAACCTACGTTGCACTCCCTCAATAGCGAGAATGTCCTTCCTCAAATTAGGAATTGTACTTATGTATGGCAATAATCTCACTGATCTGTATGCAAAAGAATTGCAATGTACCTCAGTACACGTGATAATAAAGGAATCATTGAACCTTTGAGAAATCTCATAAATAAAATGCAAGGAATGCATTCAAAGGATGTTATCAGTCTGGGTCATTCTAACACATCCGGTGTGGGTGAAATATTTAAAAAACAAGTTTGGTTTATTTTATTGTCACGCGTACCGAGGTACAGTGAACAGCTTTTGTTGCGTGCTAAGCAGCCAGCGGAGAGAGGATACATGATTCTCTCCCCCCCACATCAGTCTGAAAAAGGGTCTCGACCCGAAACGTCGCCTACTCCTTTTCTCCATAGATTCACCCACTGAGTTTCTCCGGCATTTTTTTAAATCTACATGGTTACAATCGATCAATTTACATGATAAGGGACTAACATTTAGTATAACCATATAACAATTACAGCAAGGAAACAGGCCATCTCGGCCCTTCAAGTCCGTGCCGAACACGTATTCTCCCCTAGTCCCATCTACCTGCACTCAGACCATAACCCTCCATTCCTTTCCCGTCCATATAACTATCCAATTTATTTTTAAATGATAAATTCGAACCTGCCTCCACCACCTTCACTGGAAGCTCATTCCACACAGCTACCACTCTCTGAGTAAAAAAGTTCCCCCTCATGTTACCCCTAAACTTCTGTCCCTTAATTCTCAAGTCATGTCCTCTTGTTTGAATCTTCCCTACTCTCAGTGGGAAAAGCTTATCCACGTCAACTCTGTCTATCCCTCTCATCATTTTAAAGACCTCTATCAAGTCTCCCCTTAACCTTCTGCGCTCCAAAGAATAAAGACCTAACTTGTTCAACCTTTCTCTGTAACTCAGTTGCTGAAACCCAGGCAACATTCTAGTAAATCTCCTCTGTACTCTCTCTATTTTGTTGACATCCTTCCTATAATTAGGCGACCAAAATTGTACACCATACTCCAGAATTGGCCTCACCAATGCCTTGTACAATTTTAACATTACATCCCAACTTCTATACTCAATGCTCTGATTTATAAAGGCCAGCACACCAAAAGCTTTCTTTACCACCCTATCTACATGAGATTCCACCTTTCACCTAGTACTAGGTAAAGCCAGCAAAATCCGATCAAGGATAGTCCGTGGGTCACCAAAGAGATGGACAGAAGTTCAGTACTGCTCTCTAGTTGTAGTAGGATGATTCAGTTGCCTGATAACAGCTGGGTAGAAACTGCCCCTGAATCTGCTGTTCCAAAACACTTTCCAATCCAGCTCAAATAGCAGGATTTGGGTAGAAATAGTTTTATTCCGCCTTGCAGAGAGTGTAAACACACTTCTGACTGTTATGCTTAAAAGTTTACAATAAGGGGATTATTCTTAAGTTGTTTACCTCGAGCCTGTCCCCCCTGGGAAATACATTCCACGCGATATTTGGGTTGCTAAACCAATCCGTTTGAGCTCAGCAAACATTGGCCTGGGTCCCTGGGACAGGGCAGGCAGAATTTCAGGGTTTTTTTCACCCGCAGGCTCCTCGTCTATTGCAGAGGATCAAGGATGCTTCCTCCACGGAATAAAACGCAGCCTGGGACATCTTTGACAGTACTTCTCCTTTGTGTGCTTGTTGTGTGCACCAGCGATGTCTTGTCCAGCAGGGAGCAAGCGGTGCATAAACTAGCAGACAGGAAGCTGTGTGCCGATGAAGAATGCAGCTGTAAGTACTTCAAACAGCCTTCTTTGCGCTGTTGCAAGACCGACCAGGGTGCAAATGAAATGTAGCACCTCAGGAAACTGCATTGTTTTTGAATGCATAAGATTTTTTTTGCTTTTGTAACTTTGTGCTTTGGAGAGAGAGAGAGGTTGGGAGGCTAAGTTTTTTTTAAAGCAAAAATAAATGTAAACAATTATTTATAATATGTACAATACAAAATACGTAAAACAAATGTTCTTAGATACCTAATATTAGACGATAATATCACCATCCTAATTGAGGATGCATTCCACCCCCCGCGGTCCCGGAAATCCCCAAAGGTTGCCCGTGGACAGCGCGTAGACCCTCTCTAGTGCCACCCGGGCGCGGTTCCCCGTTCCTGCCTTCTCCCCATATCCCCTGACTCCACTATTTTTAAGAGCCCTATCTAGCTCTCTCTTGAAAGCATCCAGAGAACCTGCCCCTCCACCGCCCTCCGAGGCAGAGAATTCCACAGACTCACAACTCTCTAAGTGTTTCCTCGTCTCCGTTCTAAATGGCTTACTCCTTATTCTTAAACTGTGTGGCCCCTGGTTCTGGAAAAGGGGCAGGCAGCCGACTCGGGCAGAGCCCACTTCAGCCTGGCGCCGTGACCCGCGGATGGCCATCTTGGCCAGGCCCAGGAGCAAACCCTCAAACTGCTGGTGAATAATGCCTGGGTTATTCCCAACTGCTGCTGCAAGACCCTGGTCAATGCTGTACACTCTGTTCAAGCAGCCTACAGGGATGAGGTCCAGCACCTGACAACCTGGTGTGCCAACAATAACCTCGTCCTCAACTCCAAGAAGACGAAGGAAATTATTGTTGACTTCAAGAAGATCAGAGGGGGCAGACATACCCCCATCCATATAAACGGGACTGAGGTGGAGCGTGTCTCCAGCTACAAATTCCTCGGGGTACACATCTCGGAGGATCTGTCCTGGTCCCTCAACACCTCCAAGCTGATCAAAAAGGCGCAGCAGCGCCTTTACTTCCTGAGGAGGCTCAAGAAAGCTCACCTGTCCCCCCAGATCCTGACCAACTTTTACCGCTGTACCATCGAAAGCATCCTGACCACCTGCTTCACGGTATGGTACAGCAGTTGCACCGTAGCAGACAGGAAGGCACTACAACGGGTGGTGAAAACCGCTCAGTACATCATCGGTGCCCCGCTCCCTGCCATGGATGCCCTCCACCGAAAACAGTGTCTGAGACGGGCCAGGAAAATCATCAAAGACCCCTCCCACCCTAACCATGGACTGTTTGCCCTCCTCCCATCAGGGAGGCGGTACAGGAGCCTCAGGTCTCGTACTAGTAGGATTAGGAGCAGCTTCTACAACAACACTATCACATTGCTGAACTCGGAGTCCCGCCGATAGATTTCTCCAGTCTCTCCGTCCACATTGTTTGCTTACTCTGTATTTAGAAACATAGAAATTAGGTGCAGGAGTAGGCCATTCGGCCCTTCGAGCCTGCACAGCCATTCAATATGATCATGGCTGATCATCCAACTCAGTATCCCGTACCTGCCTTCTCTCCATACCCTCTGATCCCCTTAGCCACAAGGGCCACATCTAACTCCCTCTTAAATATAGCCAATGAACTGGCCTCGACTACCCTCTGTGGCAGAGAGTTCCCGAGATTCACCACTCTCTGTGTGAAAAAAGTTCTTCTCATCTCGGTTTTAAAGGATTTCCCCCTTATCCTTAAGCTGTGACCCCTTGTCCTGGACTTCCCCAACATCGAGAGCAATCTTCCTGCATCTAGCCTGTCCAACCCCTTAAGAATTTTATAAGTTTCTATAAGATCCCCTCTCAATCTCCTAAATTCTAGAGAGTATAAACCAAGTCTATCCAGTCTTTCTTCATAAGACAGTCCTGACATCCCAGGAATCAGTCTGGTGAACCTTCTCTGCACTCCCTCTAGGGCAATAATGTCCTTCCTCAGATTTGGAGACCAAAACTGTGCGCAATACTCCAGGTGTGGTCTCACCAAGACCCTGTACAACTGCAGTAGAACCTCCCTGCTCCTATACTCAAATCCTTTTGCTATGAAAGCTAACATACCATTCGCTTTCTTCACTGCCTGCTGCACCTGCATGCCTACTTTCAATGACTGGTAGTAATATATTGCACTATTACTACGGACTGACGCTAAACTGCATTTCGTTGTACCCATACTTGTATCTGTGCAATGACATTAAAGTTGAATTGAATTGAATTCTGTCCATCTCTTTACAGATCCCATCTCCATGGGACGAGCGCTGGCTGATTACACCGCCCCCGACTGCAGGTTCATCAACATCCACCAGGGGCAGATTGTTTACGTGTACGGAAAACTCAAAGGCAGAGGACGCAACTTCTGGCATGGCACAGTGAGTGAGGACCAGAGTCTCCACAGTCTGATGCTGCAACAGAGAGTCTGCTGACTCTCACTGGCATTTGGTTCCTGCACTGACCATGGCATGCCTGGTCTCTCCTGCCAGTGTCTGAGCTCTGGGTCTAGCTGCTGTCTATGTCCGCGTCTGGTGTTTGTATCCAAACGGATACAAACTGTCTGGGGTCTGGGCTATAAACCTGGCTGCTGTCTGTGGCTGGGCTGTGTCTGATGTTTGTATCCAGACTGCGGGTCTGGGTCTGTCTGGTGACTGACTACCTGTAAGTCTGTCTGTGTCTGAGTCTGGAGACTGTGTGCAGTCTGTGTGTCTGACTGGGATCAGGGCCGTAAATCTGCCAGCTCTCTATCAGAATCTGAAGTTTGTGCCCAGACTGTGTGTCTGGCTGCTGTCTGTCTGACTGGAGCTTGTATCCAGACTGTGGGTGTGCCTGTGGTCAGGGATGTAAGTCTGGCTGTTGTCTGACTGTCTGGAGCTTGTATCCAGACTGTCGATGTGTCTGTGGTCAGGGATGTAAGTCTGGCAGCTGTCTGTGCCTGGGATGAGCCTGGTGTTTGATCCAGACTGTGGATCTACAGTGTCTGGTGCCTGCGCTGTAAGTCTGGCTGCTGTCTGTGTCTGGAGTTTGTGTCTAGGCTGTGTGTCCTCCCACTGTCTGGGTCAGTGAGGTGAGTGGCTGTGGGCCTGTCTGTCTCGGGGGGGGGGGGTGATCTGTCTCTGCCTTGCAGTTTAGTGTCTGCCACAGATGGCTGTGGAGGCCAAGTCATTGGATATATTTAAGGAGGCAATTGACAAGATTATTGCTTAGCACGAGTGTCAGGGGGTACGGGGAGAAGGCAGGAAAATGGGGTTAAGATGGAGAGATAGATCAGCCATGAGTGAATGGCGCAGTAGACTCGATGGGCCGAATGGCCTACTTCTACTCCTATCACTTGTGAACGTCGTTGCACAGCCCGCGTTTGTTGTTTTGAGGTATCTTCCAACAGCGAAGATGGGAGGCATTTGAGTGTTGTGAATGTAGGGCAAAACCATGTGTGGTCAGTTTCTGGCCGTGGCAGGCTGACTGTTTACCAGTGAGGGATAGACGGGTTTCATTGTAACTGACCACTGGCTGATTGATCCCTGTCTCTGTTTAGGTCCAGGGTGATTATTTTGGGGAGCAGACCTCTGTCCTCGGTTTCTTCCCGAAGTCGGTGGTGGAGGTGACCCAGCACCTGGTGACCGACCTGATAGAGCTGCCGACAGTGGTGAGCCTTCTCCCTCTCTCCTCCCTGCTTCCCGTCCCCTCCGAGGGCTGCCATCAGGCATAAGACCCATGACCCAAATCAGGCCATTCAGCCCATCGAGTCTACTCTGCCACTCGATCATGGCTGATCTATCCTTCCCATTCAACCCCATTCTCCTGCCTTCGCCCCATAACCCCTGACACCTGCACTAATCAAGAATCAAGCGGTGCTGGCTCGAAGGGCCGAATGGCCTCCTCCTGCACCTATTTTCTATGTTACATTTTCTATGTAATCTCTCAATCTCCGCTTTAAAAATACCCAATGACTTGGCCTCCACCGCCGTCTGTGGCAATGAATTCCACAGATTCATCACCCTCTGGCTAAAGAAATTCATCCTCATCTCCATTCTAAAGGTACATCCTTTTATTCTGAGGGTGTGCCCTCTGGTCCTGAACTCTCCCACTACTGTGTATAACCCTCTCCACATCCACTCTATCCAGACCCTTCATTACTTGGGAGGTTTCAATGAGTTTGGGTAGTTTAATTATTCTCTATATAAAGGCCGAATTCCTCCTCAGTTTCACCTCAGAGCGTCAGGCTTAAGCAGGGAACCTGCTGGGGACCTGACCCTGGTGCTGGACACTCTCAACAGGTCAATCATCATCAGCGGAGACGCTCGATAAAGGCGATGCTTTGTCCTGCGGTGCAGTCAATGTGTTTCACTATTGCTCACTCTCTGCTTGGGGCAGAGTTATGGTGATCTCCTCCCAGCTACACTGTCCTCTCTATACACTGGATCACTGGAGCAAGAGGAGTTGGCTAACAGCAAACGATATCAGTAAAAACAAGGAACTGCAGATGCTGGCTTACACAAAAAAAAAACAGCACTTGCAGTTCCTGGTAGCTTAACGTGGCACAACAGTGGATGTGACCCCTGATCTCCATTCAACAGCATCACCTGGATTATCATTGCATTGGCTCAGTCATTATTTCTCAAGTGGACATAGAACCTGGGGAACCTGAAGTTAGACACAAACTGCTGGAGTAACACAGCGGGTCAGGCAGCATCTCTGGAGAACATTGATACACGATGTTTCGGGTCGAGACCCCTCTTCTGACTGCAGTAAACCGTTATTAGAATGAGGGACCATGGGCAGGGTGTGGATGGTGTCTACTACAACCGAGTTAGGGAATGCTGAGTAATAGAGTATCATTGTATAACTAGAATATGAACAACTGCAGATGCCGGTTGAATTACAAGTGCTGGAGTAAGTGATGTTTCGGGTCGGGATCCTTGTTCAGACTGCTATCAGACAGGTGTGCTCCTTCCACTCACAGTCCAGTCATGCAGAGGATGGTGAAATTTCTACTGCTCCGTCTAGTACTGAGTGTAATTGTGTGTATTTTAGGCTTGTTTGCAAAACTCTTGAACATTGAGCAAAACAAGTGTTGGAGAAAGGTTTTTCCTTTTGGAAGAAAGGTCCCGAATCCAAAGGGTCCAGTGTCTTCTGATCCTCATATCTCTACCACTGATAGATTCTTCATTAGGAAGAGCACCAAAGGTTAGGGGGAGAAAGCAGGAGAATGGGGTAGATCAGCCATGATTGAACGGAGGACAAAACTCGATGGCCTACTTCTGCACCTATCTCATATGGTCTTATGGAATTGTCCTCAGCTGCCCCTGGACTTGACTCACACATGAAGGAGAACATTTGGAGCAAAGCATAAGATGGTAGCCTATTCCATTGAAGCCGCCAATGTTGAATGTTGAAGAGGGGTGTGGGTTGACAATCAATGCGTTTTGTAACACTGTCTCCTTGCATTTGTAGGACTGGGATTTTCGTTGTTAAGAGGGAAGACAAAGAGAGCGACTGTCATTCTGTCACCAGAAGACCAAACCATATAGCATCGAGTGATTATGTAGAATTAGATTTGAACACCTTGTAAACTGTAGTGATAATGGCTAACTCACATCCAAAATAAACAGGAAATAGCTGCTAGGCTGGTCAATGTTTCTCTAGTTTGTGCCGTTGTCAGTGGCTAAAGGTGGGGCGGTATTTCCACACCTCGTCCTTTGTTTAAAAAACATCTCACAGAACCACTCACAGGATGGCAATGACCCTTATTCTTCCCAGACTTTGTATCTGTGAGAGAAAAGCAAAATGCTGGAGGAACTCAGCGGGTCAGGCAGCATCAATGAAGGGAATGAGCAGATGACGTTTCGGGTCAGGACCCTTCTTCGGATTAATGCTTGACGCAGACACTGTGGGCTACAAGTCCTGTGCCGTTCTGTGTACAAGGACAGCAGGTGGCGCAGCGGTAGAGTTGCTGCCTTACAGCGCCAGAGACCCGGGTTCGATCCAGACTACGGGTGCTGTCTGTACAGAGTTTCTGTGACCGTGTGGGTTTTCTCCGGGTGCTCTGTATTCCTCCCATATCCCAAAGACATACAGGTTTATAGGTTAATTGGCTTCTGTAAAATTGTAAATTGTTCCTAGCATGTAGATGTGATCGCTGGTCAGCGGGGACTCGATGGGCTGAGCGACCTGTTTCCACGCTGTATCACTAAAGTCTAAAGTAAGGGACAAGGGCAGTAATAACGGGAGATTAAATTATCCCGTCACCTGGGGTCCATACAGTCTGTGATAGCTACAGATGGCTCAGAATTTCTAGTGCCTACAGGAGAACTTTTTTTTGGCTAGTAACCTGCATCGGTGCAATTTAATGTTTCTCAACACAAATAAAAAATATCTCTACCTGGGCTATCTTATTGCAAACTATTGATGCAAAGGGCTCGTGGAATCTTTCTTCTCACTGGTTGTATTTGGATTGTGCTGATCGTTGGGGTCCGGTTGTAATTCTTACAACTGCCAGTTGATGGCACTTGTGAGCTGCCACCTGATCAAGGGCTCTCAACATTGATGGTAATTTTTACTTGTTTAATTTACCGGTTTCAAAACGGAGGTGTTAACCAGGCTGCGGTTATTCTCAGTGGAATATAGGCTGAGGGGAGACATTATTGAGTTTTACACGGTGGGAGAATGCAACCTTCATGTGGTCTGCCCTGTTTTGATGAATGCAATCAACCTGGCATGCACAATCAAATAGAACAAGTTGTCCTACAACTTTAAAGTCCTGTCCCACGGTACGAGTTCATTCCGAGGAGGAGGAGCCATCTTGGTGAACGGCTGCTAGCCAGCAGCCGTCCGTCTTAAATTCGTTTTTTTTTGTTTTTAGTGAGTCCTGTTTTTTTGTTTGTAGGGGATATGGTCTTTTAATGTGGGGGGGTAGGTGTTACTTTATTTATAGGTCCCTACCTGGTCGGTGTGGCAGCCTTTTTTCCGGGCTGCCCGTCGACCCGTCCTCGTGGCCTACCAGCGGGCTTGGAGCGCCGTTTCTTGGCGGGAACCACCCAGCACCTCGGCCACAGCATTGGAGCGCTGGAGCGGAGCGGGCGATGCCTTGCCTGGGTCGCCGCGCTGGAGCTCTGGCGAGCTGGACCGCCGTGAGCAACATCTCCGGGCTGCGGGTTTGCGGAGCGGAGAGGCGGCGTGCGGAGAGACGGCAAGGCGGCAGTGCGGAGAGCGGGCGCCGACTTTTTCATCTGGAGCCTGGGAGCGCCAAACCGGCGCGGCCTTGTCGGCTTCGGCAGCCGCGGGCTCCAACCAAGAAGCGGCCGTTCCAAGTGGCCCAGCCGCCGAAAGGACTCTCCCGACGCCGGGGCAAGACCACCCGGTGAGAACGGCCAGGGACATCGGGCCTCCGTACAGGCAATTGCGGTGGCCTCAATAGGCCTGACTTTGGGGTGAACATGGGGTGGGGACTGGACATTGTGCCTTCCTCCACAGTGCTATCCACTGTGGGGGGATGATTTTTTTGTCAAATTGTAGTCCTGTAGGTCTGTGTCCAAGATGGCTGCCGTGAAGAGAGAGTGGACGCTGGCACGATTTGGTTGCCGCTGCTCTCTCTCCACACTGTGTTTTTGATTTTCTGTTTTTGGATTGAATTCTGTTTTTAATTTGTGTCACTGTGATGTCTTTAATTACTTGTTTTACTCCGATTATATGTTTTTATTCCGATTACTATGTAAGGTGTCCTTGAGATGTATGAAAGGCGCCCATTAAATAAAATTTATTATTATTATTATTATTCCAAGAGTTCTCCCGAGTTTGCCCTGATTTGAACTTGGAGATTTATGGTAATGGCCACTCGTCGGTACTCGGGGCTCTCATAGACATTTTTCAACATGTTGAAAAATCTTCACGAGTCTTCCCGTGCTTACCTGCCGTCAGCGAGTCTTACCGAGTACCTGCCGTTAGCGTTACGAGCCGCTAAGGGACGTCCCCGAGCTCCGACGTACCCGCTACGTTCATTCTCCGTGCTTACCACGAGTTTGATTTTGGAATGAACTCGTACCGTGGGACAGAGCTATTAGGCTGTGCACGCCATTCGCAAGAAGTGGATTGAATTTTACAAAATCATGTGGGAGAAAGATAAGATAATCAGAACCTTTCACAGGGCAATGGGAGTAGAACTAGAGGGCACAGCTTTAAGGCAGGAGGGGAGAAATTTGAAGGTATTCGAGAGGAACATTTTTCACACAGGGTGAATATTTGAAACGAGCTGCGAGAGGAGGTAGCAGCATTTGTAACACAGTTACGGTGTTTAAATGGCGTTTGGACAGGAAAGACATAAATGGATAATGGGCCTTAGACTTTAGAGATAGAGTGCAGTTACAGGCCCTTCGGCCCACTGAGTCCAAGCGAACCAGCGATCAGCCCGTACACTAGCACTATCCTACACACACTAGGGACAATTTATAATTTTACCAAAGCTAATTAACCTACAAACCTGCATATCTTTGGAGTGTTGGAGGAACCGGAGCACCCGGTGCAAACCCACACGGGTCACAGGGAGAATGTATAAACTCCATGCTGACAGCACCCGTAGTCAGGATCGAACCCAGGTCTCTGGCGCTGAGAGGCAGCAACTCTACCGCTGGGCAACCCCAATGTAGGTAAGTGGGATCAGTGTTGGTAGACATCACAGTCAGCATGGAAAAGGTGTGGGTATGATGGCCTCATTCTGTGCAGCATGTCTTTACGATTGTTTTATAGACAATAGGTGCAGGAGTAGGCCAATCGGCACTTCGAGCCAGCACCGCCATTCAATGTGATCATGGCTGATCATCCCCAATCTGTACCCCGTTTGTATTATCGGCTTGTATTAACTGGAATTTAGAAGGATGAGAGTGGATCTTATAGAAACGTATAAAATTCTTAAAAGATTGGACAGGCTAAATGTACGAAAAATGTTCCCGATGTTGGGGGAACCCAGAACCAGGGGTCACAGTTTAAGAATACGGAGTAGGCCATTTAGGATTGAGATGAGGAAACATTTTTTCACCCAGAGAGTTGTGAATCTGGAATTCTCTGCCACAGAAGGCAGTGGAGACCAATTCACTGGATGTTTTCAAGAGAGTTATGCCCCTGTCCCACTTAGGAAACCTGAACGGAAACCTCTGGAGACTTTGCACCCCACCCAAGGTTTCCATGCGGTTGCCGGAGGTTGCAGGTAGTGGAAGCAGGTAGGGAGACTGACAAAAACCTCCGGGAACCGCACGGAAACCTTGGGTGGTGCGCAAAGTCTCCAGAGGTTTCCGTTCAGGTTTCCTAAATGGGACAGGAGCATAAAGATTTAGCTCTTAGGGCTAACGAAATCAAGGGATATGGAGAAAAAGCAGGAACTGATTTTAGATGATCAGCTATGATCATATAGAATGGCGGTGCTGGCTCGATGGGCCGAATAGCCTACTCTTGCACCTATTTTTCTGTTTCATGTGCTGTACTGTGCTAACTAGCCCCAGCTTACAAGCAACCATACCCTATAGTCTGCAACGTATTAAACTCTTAATGAGCAGGCAAATCCCATGAATGTTTTCCTAATTAAAAATTCCACTGCAGATTAAAATTAATTCTCGTCTCCAGTGTGAGGTTAAAATCTTTATTATAATCTTAATATCAAACATTGTGACTGCCAACTGTTAACTCTAACATCTGGCCACGATTGCCACTCCCCATCCCCAGGCTTAGTTTACAGATACTGTATGGAAACAGGCCCTTTGGCCCAGCAAGCCCACCCCGACCTGCGACCAGTTCTGTGTTACCCCACTCCCTACACACTAGGGGCAATTTACACAGGCCAATTCACCGACATCTTTGGGGTGTAGAAGGAAACAGGGCGAACATGCAAACTGCACACAGACAGCAACTGAGGTCAGGATTGAACCCGGGACTCTAGCGCTGTGAGGCAGTAGCTCTACCCACTGCGCCACTGTGCCGCTCCAACCTCACACAGTGGGCTTGCAGTCCCTGCACATGTTCAGGAAGAGAGTCTCGTGGCCGGTTTCACAGTAAGATGTGGGATGGAAAATTGACATTACACTTCAAACTATTTGTTCCAACCTTTCTTCCTGGCTTACTCTGACACACATGTTAATATGTCCATCGGTAGACAAAAGTGTTGGAGAAACACAGCGGGTGCGGCAGCATCTATGGAGCGAAGGAAATAGGCAACGTTTCGTCCCGAAACGTTGCCTATTTCCTTCGCTCCATAGATGCTGCTGCACCCGCTGAGTTTCTCCAGCCCTTTTGTCTACCTTCTATTTTCCAGCATCTGCAGTTCCTTCTTAAACAATTAATATGTCCATTCCCGTACCAAATGGCTCCATACAGGTTAGGCATCGAGAAAAAACCCCTGCACTTTATCATGCAGCAATGAAGTGACCCGACGACAAGCTGATGCTGGAATCTGGAGCGACAAACAAATTTCTGGAGGAGCTGAACAAGGCAAGAAGCATTTGTGTGAGGGGATTTTGGGTTGGAAAGCTGCACCAAGTCCTAACACACGACATCGACCCACAACATTGACAGTTCCTCCTCCACCCCCACAGAAGCTGCTGACTGGACCCCAGCAATTAGTTTGTTGACACTTGATCAGAGTTTAGGTTAGTTCAGAGATATAGCTGGGAAACAGGCCCTACGGCCCACCGCATATCGATCACCTGTTCACACTAGTTTTACGTCATCTCATCCACTCTCTACATACTAGGGGTAATTTAGAGGCTAATGAACCCACAAACCCGCAATTCTTTGGGATGTGGGAACTGGAGCACCCGGGGGAAACCCACGCGGTTACAGGGAGAACAGGCAATTTCTCAGATAGAACCCGGGTCTTTGGCGCTGCGAGGCAGCAGCTCTACCCGCCGCGCCACTGTGTTGCCCTCTCATGGGAGGGTAAGGTCCCTCAAAATCGTTACTGTGCGCCTGGCCAGCCAACATAATCAAGGACCATGTTCACCCCGGTCACTCCCATCGAACAGGGGATACAAAAGGTTGATAACATGTACCACCATATTCAGGAGCAGCTTCTTTCCTTTTGTAAACAGACTACTGAATGGACCTCTCACATACTAACCCAGATCTCCCAACCCTCCTCCTTGCAGACCTTGCACTTTTTACTAATTGCACTTTCACTGTCACTGTAATGTTGTAACACTACATTCTGAGCTCTGGTACTTTTTTCTTTGCACTCTTGTGTTGGATTTATGCATGGTTTGTTTATACACATGTATATGACAATAGACAATAGGTGCAGGAGTAGGCCATTCGACCCTTCGGGCCAGCACCGCCATTCAATGTGATCATGGCTGATCATTCCCAATCAGTACCCCGTTCCTGCCTTCTCCCCTTGTATAGAATTATTTGACAGGATAACACACAAATAAAGCTTCTCACTTTATCTCGGTACACGTGACAATAATAAACCAATAGCATAACGTACATTTCATCCACTCCCGCCCCAGTCACTGACTGCTCTCCCACTCCAGGCAGAGGTGGGCTGTCGCTGCAAGCCTGCCCTGTTACCTCCCATCTGTGGTGGTCAACAACACAGGCGGCTGGTCTGACATTAACCCTTTCCTCCCTGCGACGAGGCTGAGTTAATCCACGTTTTCCATTTCTATTCCAGGTTTGTATTAACGGTTTCATTGGGAATCTGTGGCTCTGTGATTCAGTCGGCCAGACGCAATGTTCCAAAACTCCCTTCGACGTTCCTCTGCTCCTTTGGCATTCTCGGGATGGGGAACGAGTTGCTTCCATAGAAACATAGAAATTAGGTGCAGCAGTAGGCCATTCGGCCCTTCGAGCCTGCACCGCCATTCAATATGATCATGGCTGATCATCCAACTCAGTATCCCGTACCTGCCTTCTCTCAATACCCTCTGATCCCCTTAGCCACAAGGGCCACATCTAACTCCCTCTTAAATATAGCCAATGAACTGGCCTCGACTACCCTCTGTGGCAGAGAGTTCCAGAGATTCACCACTCTCTGTGTGAAAAAAGTTCTTCTCATCTCGGTTTTAAAGGATTTCCCCCTTATCCTTAAGCTGTGACCCCTTGTCCTGCACTTCCTCAACATCGGGAGCAATCTTCCTGCATCTAGCCTGTCCAACCCCTTAAGAATTTTGTAAGTTTGTAAGTCCACTTGAGGTTGTGTGAGTTCTGACATTGGAAGGTGGGAAAAGGTGCAGAAAATGGTGCTTTGGGTCGGGTAGCAATGGGAGTAGAAGAAGAAAAAGTGCAGGGATAGGTTTCCAAAACCCTTTGTTAGCTTTCTGGGCAGATGTTTGCAGCCTCTCTGGGTAGATGTTTCTTAAGTTTGAAGAAGGGTCTCAGCCCGAATAGGTCTCACCCATCCCTTCTCTCCAGAGATGCTGCCTGTCCCGCTGAGTTACTCCAGCATGTTGTGCCTATCTTCGACTTCTCAACAATTGTCAGCTTCTTCTTTGACACTCCAGCCGAACTCCGCAGACGTTCCTGCACAGAAGTGGTCTGACCCCTGATCGCCAGGGAAACTCTGCGATGGCAATGTCCCACAAATTACTGACACTCGCGCACACAGTTCAAAGGGGCAGGACGATCCCACAGATTAATTTGCCGTTGACAATGGTCGGAGAGGTATTGCTGGAAGTCCTGCCTCGATTCTAGTGGTTCAGCATCTATCTCCAGTGGTTCATCAGCTTGGTTGCAGATGTCTCACTCAGATTAAGCTCATATTGTAACCATGCAATGTGTAAAAGTTCCACAAACGGCAGCAAGGTCAGTGGAGAGAGGGGGAAACGGTGTCTGCAATACTGGCAGATTGCCCCTACTCTGGACAATGCTTTAACATCCATCTGAGGGTTTTCACCCCCATCTTAGAGTGTTTGTTGCCAGCGATGACCATTCAGCAAAGAGGCTCCGGTTAAGGTAGTGACGCATGGTCGGAGACACTTTGACTGGCACCCGACCTGGGACTGGAGGTGGCAGAGAGAGAGGAGGGCGGGGAGGAGGATGGCGTTCTGGCCACCGGTCCGTATGCCCCAGAACACTTCATGGCCTCCTGTAGCCGGAGGATGTCTCGGGGGTCGCTGCTCCGCACGGCGCAGCAGAACATGCGCGCGTGCTCCTTCAGCTCGTTGATCTGCCGCTGCGTGCTGCCGTACTGGCGGATCAGCTCCTTGGTCCGCAGCGTGATCTCCAGCAGCCCGGAGCGGTTGAGGATCACCATGGTGTTGCGGAAGCGGTGGTGCCGGGAGAGGCAGGAGGGGGAGGGGGGCTCGCTGCCCGACAGCTGTGTGCTGGGAGCGCAGGACGACAGGGAGCAGCAGGACGAGGAGGAGGTGGAGGACGACTCCCAGCACTCCGACTGGGGAGACAGCACTGGCGACGGGCAGACGGACATGTCAAACTGACTCACAACGCTCGCTGCCCCCAACCACAGCTGCTGCTTAGAGTTCTCTCCTTGCCAGGGGCCCTGGCAATGCACGGCCAGCGATACAGGCGCTGTTTGCCCACCCTGGGGTGACGGAGATGCAGTCTCGCCGACGCACAGCCGTTTACTCTTGTGGTCGGTGGCATTGTCTGGGGCGGTATGCTGATCCGTCTGCTCCTGCCCCGCTTTACGGTGGCGGTCTTTCACTGGGTGCGGGGCGATCCGGGGGTAGGAGTTCAAGATGGGGAGATAGGTGTCCTTCCTCGATCCGCACTTCACCTCCGCATTCTGAACTTTCAAGGAAGGTGGCAGAGATTGTCGGATGAAGACCACCCGGGTCTGGCCTGGTGGGGAAGCGTGGGACCTCTGGCTGTCCCAGCGCTGCGGCTGAGCGCACACAAACTGGTTCCTTGCAGGGACGGACACAGGCTGTGCAAAACAGGAGCAACACTAGTTATGCTGCATCAGATGACACACAGATTACACACAGCATTCAAATTACATTCAGTGCAGTTGCATAACATGCTCAAACACGTCTAGAGGAATGCATTCCTCCATTTAATGTCAATGCGTGATGATAATGCACTAGGTGTATGTTTGCTGCATTGGTGGATTAGCTGATCAATATTCCTATAACAACAATCGCACGAAAAAGATCACAAAGTGCCGGAGGAACACAAACACTGTGATCTTTTTTGTATGTGATCTCTTTTTATTCCCAAGAGAGAATAAATGATACAAAAGCTGATGGTACCAGGGTGGTGAAAGGTCCCAACCTGAAATGTCACCTATCTATATTTTCCAGAGATGCTACCTGACCCTCTCTAGAGAACATGGATTGGTGACGTTTCAGGTTGGGACGTTTCTTCATCCTGATTGGACTTTGGTTTGAAGAAGGGTCCCGATCTGAAAGGTCACATATCATGCTGTCTGACCCACTGAGTTACTCCAGCACTTTACTTACTTTATTGTAAACCAGTATCTGCAGTTCCTTGTTTCCATGTCTCTGCAACTATCACACAATTAGCTTCTGTATTTGTCACTGAACTTATATCTTGCTAACAAACCATACTTGGCGAGGTACAAAAAATATATTCTGGAGATGCTCAGCAGGTAAGGTATTGTCTGCAGAGAAAGATACAGGGTGGATATGTCAGGTTGATGACATTTAATTAGTTAGGAAGAGTTATAAGTCAAACGGGGTGGGAGATTGCAACCTTCACTGTTTCGACGAATGCAATCAATCCGGCGTGCACATCAAGTAAGATCAGATAGAACAAGTTGTCCTACAACTTTAGGCTGTGCACACCATACGCAAGAAGAAGAAGATAAGTCAAACAAGTTAAGTTGAGAGAAAGGATGGGGATCGGGTAATGGCTGTGAGACAGTGGAAACTAAGAGCGAATAAATTATATAAAAACTGGTGATACCAGCTGAGAGGGCGGCTGGCGAATCACGGCTGATTTGTCTGGGAGAGATGTAAAAACAAAATTGATTGATTGAAAGATACAGCAATGAAACGTGTACTTCGCCCCACTGTGTGTCCATGCTGATCCGTTCACACTAGTTCCACGTTATCCCACATTCTCATCCACTCCCTACACACTATCGGGGCAATTTACAGAGGCCAATTAACCAACACACTCGCACTTCTTTGGGATGTGGGAGGAAGCTGGAGCACAGATGACCTGCTGAGTTCTTCCAGCAGTATATTTCTCGCAATAGAATCTCGAAACCCTGCTCACACCACAAGCTGGTCCACCACTGATCACAACTGTATGTAGAAACAAGGAACTGTAGATGCTGGTTTCACAAAAGGGCACAAAGTGCCAGAGTAGATCAGGTAATCAGGTGTTCAGGCAGCATCTCTGGGAAACGTAGACTGATTCCTCCACCCCCCCCCCCCCCCCCCCCCCCCCCCGCCACAATCAGTTGAAGAAGGGACCCGACCCGACCCGTGTCTGATCATGTGTGTAGTGTGCTCTGCTCCAAGACAGATTTTCAGTGCATAGGATTGTAGAGAACACATTTGTACCTCTTTCACAAGGACATTTTCCACAAAGTACACAGGAGTCAGGTTTTGGAACGAGCTTTGTGCTGTAGACGACCTCCCTGCAGAACTCAACGACGCCGGGGCAGACCGATCCTCCGCCTCCACCTGTTCTACCAAACTCAGGTACTCCGAGCTGGTATCTGAGAACAAGGCACAGAAAGAGCAGCACAATCAGCAATAGAACACAGAGGCAACACAGATTGCCTATACACTTCCACCCACTGGAGATTAGCAAGGAAGCTCTGCCGACTGACCACTAAATCCCACAACACCAAGATGCCATTCAACAAACTGTACCCACGCTGGTTCTTTGCAAAAAGCCATCTAACTTTTCATTACTGTTCTCATCTTGCCGCAGTCCTGAAAACATTGTCCCATTTGGAAAATTACTACTTGATTTACTTCTATCATCCTTTCAGCCATATCATAATTCTGTGCACTAAAAGTTTGCTCCTCATGTTGATAAACAGCAATAAAAGTTTCCAAATGTGATGGAAAGACTGGAGGAAAGACTAGGTGCTGAGAGCTGTCTTATACCTGCATTAAGGAGGCAATTAAACACATCTGGGCAATTACAAACACCAGTGAAGCCATGTGTCCCAAACATTATGGTGCCTTGAAATGGGGGACTATGTATAAGCTCAGCTGTAATTTCTACACAAAATGTATAAAAATACCCCTTAATAAAATCTGACAATGCGCACTTTAACCACATGTGATTTTTTTCTATTACAAATCTCAAACCCGTTCACACACTAGTTCTACACACTCCACTGGAGGCTCTTTACAAAGGTCAAATAAATAAATGATGGGTCTTTGTCCCAAACATTATGGAGGGCACTGTGCAGGAACATCCCTGATCTTTGATATGGAAATACAGGTGGGCCGTTATTTCTCTGTGCTGGTACCCGTTTACATCCAGGTTCCTCTATTTTACTCTCTAATGGAACAATTCTTTTTGTGTGGCCTTTGCATTCATATTAGGAAATGCTTTCAAAATTAATCGTCAAGTAACAGATATAGGTAACCCCCCCCCCCAAGAGAATCAGTCATTAAAAGGACACAAAAGTGCTGGAGTAACACAGCGGGTCAAGCAGCATCTCTGGAGAACATGGAGAGGTGATATTTCAAGTTGAGACCTTTCTTCAGCTTTCTTGCCGCTTCTCTTATCCCTTATTTTTTTAAATCAACAAATGAGCATCCAACGGCTTTCTTTCCTCCGCTCACCCTACAATCAGCCTGAAGAAAGCTCCCGACCAAAAATGTTGCCTATCCATGTTGTCCAGAGATGCTGCCTGACCCAGTTACTCCTTTTTTTGTAAACCAGCACCTGCAGCTCTTGTTTCTACAAATACAGTTAAAGTTCTAAACTTTTCTTTTGGATGATGCATACGACCCCCTGGCCAGATCGAAGGGGCTAGATACAACAGCCCTAATCTTAAACATAAACTGATGTGCACACAGAATGGAAGAAACCACAGGGACTGGGAGGAACCAAGCACTGGAAGCAGCATTCGTTTCAGAAGTCAAGGCAGCTGCTACACTTCTACAGTGGTTTTCACATCTGTGTCTTAGACTGGTAAGTTGTCCATGAAGGCTGGTCCAAAAACTGGAGTTAATTCTCATTTCACAACAGCTCCAGAGGGATGGGTGTGCTTGGGAAAGGACAGTTGCCAAATCCAGTGACTGTTGTGGTTGAATATATGAATATAAGGCAAAATCTCAATGCGTCAACAACCAGCTTTGGGCAGGACCGGCAAGTGAACAGGATCATTTATACAAGACGTTTGTGTGGCAATCCATAAATCAAACCAGTCAGCACCCCAGTAATATCAGCTGCCAGGTATCTGGGAGCTTTTTGGGAGGCCTGACAAGTTTAGTTTAGAGATCCAGCATGGAAACAGGTCCTTTGGCCAACCAAGCCCATGCCAACCATCGATAACCCGTTCACACACTAGTTCTACACACTCCACTGGAGGCTCTTTACAAAGGTCAATTAATCTCCTCACATCATTGAGATGTGGGAGGAAACAGGAACAGCCGGAAAGGAAGGATAATGGCCACTTATAACTTGTGTGTGAAGAGGAAACATTTCTTCACACAGAGTGTCGTGGATTTTTAGATTGTTCTAACCAGTGGGATACAGTGGTTGGGGGTGGGGGGGAATTAAAGGCAGTCTGGATACTCACTTGTTGAATCAAACAAAGGAAATGGGAAGGGACCAACAAGTTTTTAATTAAGAAGGTCAGACACAATCATAATGAATGATTTAAGGCAGAAGGAACTACAGATGCTGGTTTACAAAAAAATAAAATAAAGTGCTGGAGTAACTCAGTGGGTCCGGCGGCATCCATAGCAAGCACAGATCGGTGACGCTTTGGGTGGGAACTATTCTTCAGACTGAAGAAGGGTCCAGAGCCAAAATGCCAGCGATTTATATTCCCCAAAGTTGCTGCATGACCTGCTGAGTTATCCCAGACTGGGGTGGGAGATTGCAACCTTCACGTGGTCCGCCCTGTTTCGACGAATGCAATCAACCTGGCTTGCACAAACAAATAAGATCAAATAGAACAAGCTGTCCTACAACTTTAGGCTGTGTACACCGTAAGCAAGAAAATCCCAGCACTTTGTTTTTCTCAAAGGTGGTTCAAGTTTGACTGACCTTCTTGTCTGTTTTCCCCAGTATAATGTGTATAGGCTGTTTCCTGTGTTATCTGTTGTGACTGACCAATATTACTCCACATATATTTCTCAATACTAAATACACAAACAATGAAGGTCCCATCAACTTCATGATGCAAGTAAAATCCTGTGAAGAAAGGTTGTGTCAGCACAACTTCTCTGTAATCAATCCATAATGCCTCCCATTACCCGAAAATCCAGAATCTTTCTCCGACCCGCGTGGTATCGACTTCTGTTTCTTCTCAGCAACACCAGCGGGATTTTTCTCCGATTGGCCGTATCGAGCATCTGGTGGATTCTCCAGTTTAATGGACACCGCACTTATCCTCTCCTTTGCGCCTTTGCGTGATGGTCTGTAGTTTTCCGCCATGGGAACTTTGGTCATGGACACCTCTTCACGGTCAGTAAAAAGTTCTGAAGGAAAAGAGTGCCATTAATTTCTTCTGGAATATGCACCACTTCATATTTAACACGTGCATTACATAGTCACGTTGCTTAAACCTGCTTATCCAGCTCTACCACGTAAACAGAGGGAGGTCCCACAAAGCCATCATTTACCTTTCCACCTTTCTTTTTATTTAAAATGTTAGTAAAGGTTTCCAAAGAATAAACTGTCCTGCCAGATCAGGAAATGCTTAATATCTTAAAATATCAACCTAACTTGCCCACACCGGCGAACATGTCCCAGCAACACTAGTCCCACCTTCCTGCGCTTGGCCCATATCCCTCCAAACCTGTCCTATCCATGTACCTGTCTAACTGTTTCTTAAACATTGGGGTAGTCTCAGCCTCAACTACCTCCTCTGGAAGCTTGTTCCATACACCCACCACCCTTTGTGTGAAAAGTTACCCCTCAGATTCTTATTAAAACCTTTCCCCTTCACCTTAAAACGATGTCCTCTGGTCCATGATTCCCCTACTCTGGGCAAGAGACTGTGCATCTACCCGATCTATTCCTCTCATGATTTTATACACCTCTATAAGATCATCTCTCATTCTCCTGCACCGCAAGGAATAGAGTTCTAGCCTACTCAACCTCTCCCTATAGCTCATACCCTCTAGCCCTGGCAACATCCTCGTAAACCTTCTCTGTACCGTTTCAAGCTTGACAATATCTTCCCTATAACATGGTGCCCAGAACTGAACACAATACTCTAAATGCAGTCTCACCAACGTCTTCTACAACTGCACATGACCTCCCAACATCTCTACACTCAATACTCTTTGACTGATGATGGTCAACGTGCCAAAAGCCTTTTTGACCACCCTATCTACCTACGACTCCACGAGTTCATAAGTGATGAGCAGAATTAGACCATTCGGCCCATCAGTTCTTTACCCACCAGCTTGTAAAAATGGGCAGCAAACTAATTGCTTTCCTAATTACTTGTGCACTTGTGCATTCATTTTAAAAGACTTGCATACAAGATTGCATGCCCCTTTGAACATCAACATAATCCAACGTCACCTTTTTGTAAAATGCTTCTGACTTTTTTTTGCTTGATTTATGCGCAACAAAGTGTCCAAACTCATCTTTTCCCACATTGTATTCCAACTGCCTTGTCCTTGCCAATTCATTCAAATTCTGTTTATAGCGTTGATGCCTCTTTGCATCTTCCTCCCTGCTCACAGTCATCATTTTTGTACTGTCAGAACACTTGAATGTATGGGATGTGGTCCTTCAGATTTGAATAATGATCTGGATGAGGGAATTGAAGGCAATATCTCCAAGTTTGCGGATGACACTAAGCTGGGGGGCAGTGTTAGCTGTGAGGAGGATGCTAGGAGACTGCAAGGTGACTTGGATAGGCTGGGTGAGTGGGCAAATGTTTGGCAGATGCAGTATAATGTGGATAAATGTGAGGTTATCCATTTTGGTGGCAAAAACAGGAAAGCAGACTATTATCTAAATGGTGGCCGACTAGGAAAAGGGGAGATGCAGCGAGACCTGGGTGTCATGGTACACCAGTCATTGAAAGTGGGCATGCAGGTGCAGCAGGCAGTGAAGAAAGCGAATGGTATGTTAGCTTTCATAGCAAAAGGATTTGAGTATAGGAGCAGGGAGGTTCTACTGCAATTGTACAGGGTCTTGGTGAGACCACACCTGGAGTATTGCGTACAGTTTTGGTCTCCAAATCTGAGGAAGGACATTATTGCCATAGAGGGAGTGCAGAGAGGTTCACCAGACTGATTCCTGGGATGTCAGGACTGTCTTATGAAGAAAGACTGGATAGACTTGGTTTATACTCTCTAGAATTTAGGAGATTGAGAGGGGATCTTATAGAAACTTACAAAATTCTTAAGGGGTTGGACAGGCTAGATGCAGGAAGATTGCTCCCGATGTTGGGGAAGTCCAGGACAAGGGGTCACAGCTTAAGGATAAGGGGGAAATCCTTTAAAACCGAGATGAGAAGAACCTTTTTCACACAGAGAGTGGTGAATCTCTGGAACTCCCTGCCACAGAGGGTAGTCGAGGCCAGTTCATTGGCTATATTTAAGAGGGAGTTAGATGTGGCCCTTGTGGCTAAGGGGATCAGAGGGTATGGAGAGAAGGCAGGTACGGGATACTGAGTTGGATGATCAGCCATGATCATATTGAATGGCGGTGCAGGCTCGAAGGGCCGAATGGCCTACTCCTGCACCTAATTTCTATGTTTCTATGTTTCTATGAATACAAGGTTGTTCTCTCAATAATAAAAAAAATTCATGGTAACCCTTCACAAGTTATAGGAGTAGAATTAGGCCATTTGGTCCACCGAGTCTACTATGCCACTCAATTATGGCTGCTCTCTGCCTCCTAATCGCATTTTCCTGCCTTCTCCCGATAATAACCTTTGACACCTGTTCTAATCAAGAATTTGTCTATCTCTGCCGTACAAATATCCACTGCCTTGGCCTCCACAGCCCTCTGTGGCAATGAGTTCCACAGATTAATTACCTCTGACTAAAGAAGTTCCTCCTCACCTCCATTCTAAAGGAGCACCCTTTAACTCTGAGGCTACGACCTCTGGTACTAGACTCTCCCACCAGTGGAAACATCCTTTCCACATCCATTCTATCTATGTCTTTCATTATTCTGTAAGTTTCAATAAGGTCCCCTCTCAACCTCTAAACTCCAGTGAGTAGAGGTCCAGTGCTGTCATGCGCTCATCATATGCTAACTCACTCATTCCTGGAATAATTCTTGTAAATCTCCTCTGGACTCTCTCCAGAGCCAGCACATCCTTCCTCAAACATGCCTTTTATTGCATCTCTTTGCCTTCTGCCATCCAGCCAACCTGCTATCCAAGCTAGTATCTTCCCATTAATCCCATGGACTCTCATCTTCCCTAGCAGCCTGACGTGCAGCACTTTGAAAAATCAGGTAAAGAACATCTACACCCTTCCCTCTGTCTGACCTGCTATTATCCCTCAAAGAACCCCAGCAGATTCAGCAGGCAAGATCTTCCCTTCACAAAACCATGCTGACTTTGGCCTATTTTATCGTGAAGTTCTAAGTACTGCGTAACCTCATACTTTATAATCAACTCTAAAATCGCCTCAATGTCAATGTAAGAGTATCTTCACCATATGAATTACAGGGCTTCACAAGATCGTGTGATAGGAGCAGAATTAGGCCATTCCGCCCATCAAGTCTACTCCAACATTCAATCATGGCTGATCTATCTTTCCCTCCTAACCCCATTCCCCTGCCTACGCCCCATAACCTCCGACACCTGTACTAATCAAGAATCTATTTCTGCCTCAAATATATCCACTGACTTCTCCTCCACAGTCTTCTGTGGCACTTCCCCTTTATATCCTACCTTTCCGCACCCACTGCATCCCTCCCTCCAAGGTTCTTCTTGGTTTCTTGGTCCTCCAAAAGGAATTTAAACTGGAGGTGGTGGAGGGAAGACTTAAGCCAGAAAGGGGTTTTGGGAAGAAAGAGCTAACTTAATTTTAGTTGTATCACACTAAAGGTTAGCATCACACTAGCCACCTAACTCCCACTCTCTCCCTCACTCTCTCTCCTCCCCTAATTACCTTCCCCACTATCCTCCTACCTCCATCTGTCCTCCCTTTTCCTCTTCTTCCTTCCCCTTGTCCACCCCTGTTCTACCCCCTTCTCCTCTTCACCCTCTTTTCCCCAACCCTCCTCCACCTCTACCCGTCCTCCATCATCCTTAACCCTCCTCCTCTCACCACTCCCTCCTCCTCCTCTTGCTCCCTCTCCCCTTCCCCTCCTCCCTCCCACTTATTCCTCCTCTCCCTCCCTTCCCCCTGCTCCTCATCTCCATCCATCATCATCCCATCTTCATCCTCTCCCTCTCTCCTTCCCTAATTACCTTCCCCACTATCCTCCTACCTCCATCTCCCCTCCCAGCGCCTTTACTTCCTGAGGAGGCTCAAGAAAGCCCACCTGTCCCCCCAGATCCTGACCAACTTCTACCGCTGTACCATCGAGAGCATCCTGACCACCTGCTTCACGGTATGGTACAGCAGCTGCACTGTTGCGGACAGGAAGGCACTACAACGGGTGGTGAAAACCGCGCAGCACATCATCGGTGCCCCGCTCCCTGCCATGGATGCCCTCCACCGAATACGGTGTCTGAGACGGGCTGGGAAGATCATTAAAGACCCCTCCCACCCCAACCATGGACTGTTTGCCCTCCTCCCATCAGGGAGGCGGTACAGGAGCCTCAGGTCTCGTACCAGTAGGATGAGGAACAGCTTCTACAATTATACCATCACATTGCTGAACTCGGAATCCCGCCGATAGATTTCTCCGGTCCCTCCGTCCCCATTGTTTAATTATTCTGTATTTTTGATTATTCTGTATCTTCTTTTTTTTTAAATTTCTATATGCATTACTACTACGGACTGACGCAAAACTGCATTTCGTTGTACCCATACTCAGTATTTGTGCAATGACATTAAAGTTGAATTGAATTGAATTGAATTCTTCCTTCCCCTTGTCCACCCCCTCTCCTACCCCCTTCTCCTCTTCACCCTCTTCTCCCCAACCCTCCTCCACCTCTACCCCTCCTCCATCATCCTTAACCCTCCTCCTCTCACCACTCCCTCCTCCTCCTCTTGCTCCCTCTCCCCTTCCCCTCCTCCCTCCCACTTATTCCTCCTCTCCCTCCCTTCTCCTCCCCTTTCCTTCTCTCCCTCCCTTCCCCCTGCTCCTCATCTCCATCCATCATCATCCCATCTTCATCCTCTCCCTCTCCTTCCCTAATTACCTTCCCCACTATCCTCCTACCTCCATCTCCCCTCCCAGCGCCTTTACTTCCTGAGGAGGCTCAAGAAAGCCCACCTGTCCCCCCAGATCCTGACCAACTTCTACCGCTGTACCATCGAGAGCATCCTGACCACCTGCTTCACGGTATGGTACAGCAGCTGCACTGTTGCGGACAGGAAGGCACTACAACGGGTGGTGAAAACCGCGCAGCACATCATCGGTGCCCCGCTCCCTGCCATGGATGCCCTCCACCGAAAACGGTGTCTGAGACGGGCTGGGAAGATCATTAAAGACCCCTCCCACCCCAACCATGGACTGTTTGCCCTCCTCCCATCAGGGAGGCGGTACAGGAGCCTCAGGTCTCGTACCAGTAGGATGAGGAACAGCTTCTACAATTATACCATCACATTGCTGAACTCGGAGTCCCGCCGATAGATTTCTCCGGTCCCTCCGTCCCCATTGTTTAATTATTCTGTATTTTTGATTATTCTGTATCTTCTTTTTTTTTAAATTTCTATATGCATTACTACTACGGACTGACGCAAAACTGCATTTCGTTGTACCCATACTCAGTATTTGTGCAATGACATTAAAGTTGAATTGAATTGAATTGAATTCTTCCTTCCCCTTGTCCACCCCCTCTCCCCTTCACCCTCTTCTCCCCAACCCTCCTCCACCTCTACCCCTCCTCCATCATCATTAACCCTCCTCCTCTCACCACTCCCTCCTCCTCTTCCTCCTCCTCCTGCTCCCTCTCCCCTCCTCCTCCCTCCCACTTCTCCCTCCTCTCCCTCCTCTCCCTCGTCCTCCCCCTTTCCCTCTCTCCCTCCCTTCCCCCTGCTCCTCACCTCCCTCCATCATCATCATCCCATCTTCGTCCTCTCCCTCTCCCTCTCTCCCATCCCGGCCATCGGTGCCGGTGCTCGACCTGATCTCTGGGGCAGAGACGCCCCCTCCCCTCCCCTCCCGCACCCACCGAGAGCGGCGATCGCTCGGATCGTCCTTCACCTCACCTCACCGCCGCCGCTGCCGCCGCCTTCACGAAGCTTCAGCCCGGCCGCCGCTCCTTCTCCTTCACCTTCTCCAACCGCCGCCTCCTTCGCGAAGCTTCAGGCGGGCGCCGCCTCTCAACCAAACCCACCGCCGACGTCCCGCCCCCGCCCCCGCCCCCGCCCCTCCCTGTGACCGACAGCAGCGCGGGCCAATTGGGGTGTGATGGGCAGGGGGCGGCGCCGCGACGGGCCAATGGGGGGCGGCGCGGCGGCGGCGGCAGCAGGTTAGGTTGCGCCGCGCTCCCGTGCGCTGCCGCGTGAGGGCCGCGTGAGTGACAGGCGGTGGCCATGGCGACGCCGGGGCCGGCAGCCGCGAGCGCCAGGTGACAGGCGTGCGCTGCAACGTGAGGCTCTGCATGACAGGTGACAGGCGGTAGCAATCCGTGCAGTAGGAGGTGCAGCAATCCGTGCAATAGGCGGTTTTAGCAATCCATGCAGCATGCAGTGGTCGGGGCAGCAATCCGTGCAGTAGGAGGTGCAGCAATCCGTGTTGCAATCATGCAGTGATCGGGGCAGCAATCCGTGCAGTAGGAGGTGCAGCAATCCGTGTTGCAATCATGCAGTGATCGGGGCAGCAATCCGTGCAGTAGGACGTGCAGCAATCCGTGCAGCAATCGTGCACCGGTCGGTGCAGCAATCCGTGCAGTAGCTTGAGAAAGACATGCTCCTCTCTCCGAAAAAAAGTATTTTTTACACAGATGGTGGGGACCTGGAACGCGCTGCCAGAGGAGGTGGTGTAGGCAGATGTGATAGTGGCATTTAAGAAGCTTTTGGATAGAAACTTGGAAGTGCAGGAAATAGAGGAATTTGGATCATGTACAAGCAGATGAGATCGGTTGAACTTGGCATCATGTTCAGCATAGACATTGTGGGCCGAAGGGCCTGTTCCTGTGTTGTACTGTTCCCTGTTCTATACGCAAAACTAGCAGCCTGTGTTCTTGAAAGACAATGGTACCTGATTACTGCAGGGAGGTTACATGGAAACAGTTTTTTCCCCCCCAAGACTGGGTCTCTATTGAATTTAATAGTATGGGCAGCTTGCTTGTATAAGTTAGGATTCATACCCTGGGAATGGAGTGTCATAACCTTCCACTCAATACACTCTACCCTCTTCCATGACTTTATCCACACCCAGGAGTGTGTGCTCCATTGCTGGGCCTGACCCTGTGGGGGGCAATGTTTTAATTCACGTTCTTGTTTTTAAACAAAGTGGGTTTAGTTTAATTGAAAGATACGGTGCAAAAACAGGCCCTTCGGCCCACCGAGTCCGCGCCGACCACTATCCTACACACACTGTGGGCTGCACGGTGGCGCATCTCCGCATGTGAACTTCGGAAGCCACAGTCTCCGGTAGGAAGTGTCCGATTCGGAACTCCAAGCCGCTGAGAGTGTTCTTCCGTTCCGACACCGGAGCTCTGATCATGCCGTTGAGGGAGCCTGAATATCGGGCCGTCCATAGCGGCGACTGCGGAGGGCTCGGGAGGCCCCGAACACGGTTGAACAAGAGGAAGATGACTGAACTTTATTGCCTTCCCTCACAGTGGGAAACGTTGATTCTGCTGTGGGGGATGTTTATGCTAAATTCTATAGTGTTGTGTTCATTTTATTTTATTTGTGTGGCTGTATGGTAACTCAAATTGGTGAATATGACAATAAATGTAACTTGTAACTTGAACATTAGGGATAATTTATAATTATACCAAGCCAATTAACCTACAAACCTGCAAGTATTTGGAGTGTGGGAGGAAATCGGAGAAAACCCACGCATGTACAAACTCCGCGAATGGTATGTTAGCATTCATAGCAAAAGGATTTGAGTATAGGAGCAGGGAGGTTCTACTGCAGTTGTACAGGGTCTTGGTGAGACCACACCTGGAGTATTGCGTACAGTTTTGGTCTCCTAATCTGAGGAAAGACAGAGAGCACCCGAGGTCAGGATCGAACCCGGGTCTCTTGTGCTGTGAGGCAGCAACTCTACCGCAGCCCATGTAATTTATTACTCTGCCAAACACTTCTATTAACACAGCATTTTGAATTCTGTCCTGGAAATCTCAAGATGGCCACAAAGTGCTGAAGTAACTCAGTGGGTCATGCAGTATGTATGGAGTTCAAGGAATGTTACTCTAAAATAAATCATCTTAAAATATTCCAGGACAGAAGAAATAATGACCTCCAGAGCAAACAAGTATATTACTCAAAGTAAAACAATTAAAAACACATATTTTAATTATTCAGAATAATAAACAGTTGGTACATTTTATACATTAAACTTCAGGTTATTCCCCCCATTTTAAACAATAATTCACAAAAGTCAAAACATTTGTTTTATAATTAGTTTCTGCAGTGGAATCAGGGTATAGAATTAGTTCCCGTTTCCCACATATGTCCACAGTTAGTTTAGAGATACAGCATGGAAACAGGCCCTTCGGCCCATCGGGTCCACGCTGACTGTCGATCACCCATTCACACTAGATTTATCATCCACTCCCTACACATTAGGGGCAATTTACAGAGGGCCAATTAATCTACAAGCCCGCACATCTCTGGGAATGTGGGAGGAAATCAGAGCACGCGGAGGGAATTGGCGTGGTCACAGGAAGAACGTGCAAACTCCACACAGACAGCACCCGAGGTCAGGATCGAACCCAGGTCCCTGGCGCTGTGAAGCAGTGGCTCTACCGGCTGCGCCACTGTGCTGCATTATGTGTGTGAGAGTTCCCTAAAGTAGGCGATTATTGCCCTACAGTCTGGTGCAGGGTTTGAATCCGCGAGTCCCACCTCAGCGCTGGATCTAAGCCAGGCTCTCAGGAGGAATGAGATGAGATACGGTCAGTCGGCAAAGTAACATCAAACATTAACTTGCGGGCAGACACATGCAGGAGCAGACGAGTGGCCTAGATAAGGATAAAACCGCAGATGACTCCGATATCTACAGATACTTCCATTAGTTGAGGAATTACTTCATCCTAGTCACAACAGGAAACATGAGCTAGAATGGAAGGCCAGTGTTGTACTATCGCCCAGCATCAACAACAGGGCAGATCAGTACACACCAGTCTGATGGCCCTGCATGGATTAAGTGTCTGCAGTGATAAGGCTAGTCTGTCTCCTGGCTCCTCATATTACTAATCTGTTCTTACGAAACTGGAGCAGACCCGAAACATTAACCCTGTCTTTCGGCACTGAAAGCTGCCTGAATCTTCAGTTTTAGCATGGAAACTGGCCCTTCACTCCATGCCGACCACTGATCACACTTTTTATATGTTACCCCACTTTCTAAACCACTCCCTACACACCAGGGACAATTTGCAGAAGCCAATTAACGGTACATCTTTGGGATGTGGGAGGAAACCGGAGCACCCGGAGGAAACGCAAGCAGTCTGGGTTTAGTTTAGTTTAGAGATACAGCAGGGAAACAGGCCCTTCGACCCACCGAGCCCACACTGATCAGTGGACACCCAGATACCAAGATATGCAAGGGTTACTTGAAGTTAGACAAATCAATGGACAGGCTGACTAGGTGAAGGTGTTCAGCGAAACGATCGCCCAGTCTCGGTTTGGTCTCGCCGATGTATCAGAGTCCACATCTTGAACAACGGATGCAGTGGATGAGGTTGGAGGAGGTGCGAGTGAATCTCTGCCTAACCCGAAAGGGCTGTCGGGGTTCTTGGAAACAGGCCCTTCGGCCCACCGAGCCCGCGCCGACCAGCGATCCCCACACATTAACGCTATCCTACACACACTAGGGACAATTTACCGAAGCCAATTAACCTAAAAACCTGCACGTCTTTGGAGTGTGGGAGGAAACCGGAGCACCCGGAGAAAACCCACGCAGCTCACGGGGAGAACGTACAAACTCCGTGCAGACAGCACCCATAGTCAGGATCGAACCCGGGTCTCTGGCGCTGTGAGGCGGCAACTCTACCGCTGGGCCAGCGTTTACACTGAAACTGATGGATAGGAGCTGCTCTGGGTGTGGGGTGAAGCCACTGTTTTGAAAGTTTGTAAGAGGGACCCGCTCCTGATTGCTATCTCCTCCTCCTCTCCCCTCCCCACTTCCTCCGTGAGAGGGCTCCCATTCACCGAGGATAGTCACATCAGGAAGTACAAGGATCATTCCCCACAGTCCCCAACCCCCCCCCCCCCCTCTCTCTGTCCCTGCAGCAGACGGAAGCCATCACCATTCTTCATTGGCACCGACACACTTCCTCTTCAAAGTCTCCCCGCGGTTCAGACGGTATCTCGGTTCACCGGCCCCCGTGTCCACCAACGACCCCCTTCTCTCACGCTGTCTGGGGTCTCTTTCTCCGCACTGTGGGGCATCTTGAAAAGGAAGAGACACAGAGAGAGAGAGAGAGTGTGCATCGGGAGGGGATATCTTTTGGCTCAGTGTCTTCGAGGTGCATAACATCACGAGGGGAATAGACCGGATGAACCCGGTCATGGGCAGAGCGTGCAAACTCCGCGCAGACAGCACACGTAATCAGGATCGAACCCAGGTCACTGGCGCTGTGAGGCAGCAACTCTACCGCTGCGCTACTGTGCTGCCCCAAAGATCCAAGTTCTACACAAGACCCCAGCATCTGCTGTTCCTCGTATCTTCTGTACGCATGGACTGACTGCATGATACCCTTTGATCTCTCGTTTTCACACCATACCCTTCCATATCTCTTTCTCCAGCATAAAAATGCTGGAGAAACTCAGCGGGTGAGGCAGCATCTATGGAGAGAAGGAGTAGGCGACGTTTTGGGTCGAGACCCTTCTTCAGACTCAAATATCTTTCTAATTTTTATCTAAAATATCTTTTATATTTGATATTAAATAACAAAAAAGACTTCAGATTTCCATATCTCACTTCCATTTCTCTTTGTCTCCCTCTCCCCTGAATCTTAGTCTGAAGAAGGGTCTCAACCGGAAAAGTCACCCATTCCTTCTCTCCAGAGATGCTGCCTGTCCTGCTGAGTTACTCCAGCATTTTGTGTCTATCTTCGCTGTAAACCAATTGCATACTCACTGGTTGTGTTCAGGCTCATCGTCTAGCTTGATCCTCTTCCGTTGACCTCTCCTCTTGCCGCTTCTCCTGAAAGAAACCATTTGCCCGTTTCGTAAAACTTAGAAAACCATCACACAAAACCACCTCCCTTCCATTGACTCCATCTACACTTCACTGCCTCGGCAAGGCCAGCAGCATAACCAAGGACCAGTCTCAGCCTGGACATTCCCTCTTCTCCCCTCTCCCATCAGGCAATAGAAAATAGGTGCAGATGTAGGCCATTCGGCCCTTCGAGCCAGCACCGCCATTCAATATGATCATCGCTGATCATCCGAAATCAGTACCCCGTTCCCCATATCCCTCGATTCCGTTAGCCCTAGGAGCTAAATCCAACTCTTGAAAACATCCAGTGAATCGGCCTCCACTGCCTTCTGTGGCAGAGAATTCCACCGATTCACAACTCTCTGGGTGAAAAAGCTTTTCCTCATCTCAGTCCAAAATGGCTGACCCCTTATTCTTAAACTGTGTGTGACCCCTGGTTCTGGACTCCCCCAACATCGGGAACGTGTTTTCCGCATCTAGCCAGTCCAATCTCTTAAGAATTTCTACAAGATCCCCTCTCATCATTCTAAAGTTCCAGCGAACGTCAAAGAGATTTCCAGATACATTCTCGGATGTTGAACCAATACTGGGATTTACGTACCTGTCGCCTTTCAATCGTTTCCGCCTTGGTCTGAAACAGAGGAGAGATATAAGAGGGAAATGTAATACAATACACCTCCAGCAGAGGCCATTCTACCCATCTTATGCTTGCTAGCACTGACTGCTATCCAACTCTTTTCTCCTCTAACAATAGCCCTGCTGGATCAGTGGATATTATTAAGGCAGAGATAGATAGATAGATTCTTGATTAGTATGGGTGTCAGGAGTTATGGGGAGAAGGCAGGAGAATGGGGTTAGGAGGGTGAGATAGATCAGGCATGGTTGAATGGCGGAGTAGACTTGATGGGCCGAATGGCCTAATTCTACTCCTATTCCTTCTGACCTTATGACCCTGTAAATATCTCGTTTAAATACATGTCCAGCACTTTTTCTAAGTTATGTCTGAATCTGTTACAAGGGAAGGGCCGGCACGATTACAGAGCAGCAGAGACCCAGGTTCGATCCTGACCACGGGTGCTGTCTGTAAGGAGATTGTACGCTTTCCCCGTGACCCGCGTGGGTTTTCTCCGGGTGCTCCGGATTCGTCACACATCCCAAAGATGTACAGGTTTGTAGATTTTTTAGCTTCTGTAAATTGTCCCCAGTGTGTGTAGGATAGTGCTAGAGTACGGGGTGATTGCTAGCAGGCGTGGGGACTCAATGGGCCGAAGGGCCTGTTTCCAAGCTGTATCTCCAAACTAAACTAAATGTCCTCCAGTAAATGCTGCCTGAGCCACCGACTTACTCCAGCACTTTGAGTTTTGGCTCCAGGGAGTGGCGTTCACAAGACTTTAGAATGCTGTCTATGTGGAGTTTACACGTTCTCCATGTGACTCTGTGGGTTTTTTCTGTTTTCCTCCCACATCCCAAAGATGGACAAAAATGCTGGAGAAACTCAGCAGGTGAGGCAGCGTCTATGGAGCGATGGGATAGGTGACGTTTCGGGTCGAGACCCTTCTTCAGACTCTTTAACTGTTCTCTCTGGAGGAGGGTTCCTGTCGGGGGGGGGAGTGGGGGCAGGGGGTTGGAGAGAACCCTGTGAACGAGCCCTCCCTCCCCTCTCCCCACTTTAACAAGTCAGCACTTAGACCACCCACCGACCCCACACCTTGCTCACCGGCATTCACAGCTACTGTGCTCCATGAAGGTCATCTCCTCGGGCCTGGTCACCTGCTCCAAAGGCTTTAACTTAATGACCTGGAAAACACCGGGCGTTTGAAGGTTGGTTACCCTTGAAGCACGAGGGGTTTTCCCCACAGCCGCCCGCTCAGCACCGAGCCCCCCCCCGTCACCCGAGTCAGTCACCCAGCCACACGCCCGCAGTCTTTTACTCTTACTTTAGTTTACTTTAGACATAGAGCCGGGAATCAGGACCTTCGGCCCATCGAGTCCTTGCCGACCAACGATCACTGCATAAACACTATCCTACACACTAGGGACAATTTGCTATTTTTAACCGATGGTTAAACTGATGGTGAGGGTTGTACATGCCCCTTACCTGTAAGGTGACATTATACCCCTCACCTGTATGGTAATGTTGTACATCTCTTCTCACCTGTACAGTAATGTTGTACATGTCACCTCACCTGTATGGTAATGTTGTACATATCCCCACACCTGTATGGTGATGCTGTACATATCCCCACACCTGTATGGTGATGATATACCCTCACCTGTAAGGTGATGTTGTACACGTCCCGTGCTGTACATCGCAGCTTCTCGTCCCCGCAGCAGCCAGCGCAGCGCAGGAGGGGGACGCAGGAGGGCTTGAAGATCCACTCGGACTCGGTGGGAAACTCCCGCACAACCTCCACCAGCACCTCGATGGTGCGGCAATAGCTCCGGTTCCACACCTCCTCAAACGGTATGACTGCGGGAACACACACACACACACATCACCCGTCTGGCTGGGTCACCATGCTGAGGCCGAGCCTTACTGTGGACTGGCCAAGACTCAGGCAGTGTTTCCCAGTCCCCATCCCACCCCAAACTTAGTAGAACTTTATTATACGAGGAACTATCCATGGGCAGCACAGAGGGGGAGAGGAGAAATATGTAATAAAGTTAAAAAGAGAAGAGGGGGAGAGGGAGAATGCGTTGGAAGGAACTGCAGAAGGACTAGGAGTCAGGAGAGAGGGAGACAGATATATAGAAAACACAGATCAAAGGGGACGATGACCAAGGAGATATAGAACGGTTCATTGTGAGCTGAGGGGAAGGTGACAACGAGGCACACAATCAGTAACATTTAATCAGGAGGACGGTGGAAATAGTCGGAGAACTAGGGTGGGGGAGGGGGGTGGAGAGAGAGGGAAAGCAAGAGTTACTTGAAGTTAGAGAAGTCAGTGTTCATTCTGCTAGGGTGCAAGCCAAAGATCCTATAGCGAGCAAGATAGATCACTCAACGAAAAAGATGTAGTACGGTCATGGGCAGATTCATGGGTAATTTTCGGCCCCATTTCCGTAACCGGCTTCCGTCTCCGCACCAAAGATCCCGTAGCGGAGCAAAGATACTAGTGCGGAGACGGAAGCCGGTTACGGAAACATCCTCGTAAAAATAAAAGTTCTTTGGAAAAAATCTTCTCATTTTCAGAATTATAATTTATTAACACAAACTGTTCCCCCGCAACGTTGATTACACTGCGAGTCGGGTCGGGTCGGGTTACTGAAATGGATGAAAAAAAGGCCCACGTTCCGCTCCGTTGCGTACTACACGTCAGCCCATTGGATTTAGCAGGAGTGGTCTATCTTGCTGAGTCTGCACCAAAGATCCTATCTATAGGATCTTTGGTGCAAGCTACCCAAGCGAAAGATGAGATGCTGCTCCTCCAATTTGCGCTGGGCCTCACTCTGACATTGGAGGAGGCCCAGAACAGAAAGGACAGCGTGGGAATGGGAGGGGGACTGAGTGTCTGCTCAGGGGAGGGAAGGGAGTAGAGGTGCAATACTTGGACACACTAAGGTGACACTCAGTCCCAGCAGGTCTGCCCCTCCCCCGGTCTCCTATCTTTGCCCAGAAATAATCTGGATCTCATGTGCATCAAAGCTTACCTCCTGGAGCCTGGCTGGACAGCTGGAAGAAGAAGAGAGAGACATTTAGTGCTTGTAACTTACAGAAATCGCCCTCCCCTCTCCCCTTCCTCAACCTCTCCACTTCCAGGCCATAGGTCTCTGAGCTAAAAGTGAGCAAAACATGCCCGGGCGCTGGGCCTGTGCTCACTGGAGTTTAGAAGGATGAGGGGGTCTTCATTGGAACGTACTGAATAGTGAAAGGCTTGGATAGAGTGGATGTGGAGAGGATGTTTCAACTAGTGGGAGAGTCTAGGTCATAGCCTCAGAATTAAAGGATGTTCCTTTAGGAAGGAGATGAGGAGGAATTTCTTTAGTCAGAGGGTGGTGAATCTTCTTTCACCACCCTCTAACTAAAGAAATTCCTTGGTCCTCCAAAATATTCCAAATGGAATTTAAACTGGAGGTGGTGGAGTTCTTTGCCACAGAAGGCTGTGGAGGCCACGTCAATGGATATTTTTAAGGCAGAGATAGATAGATTCTTCAGTAGTACGGGTGTCAAGGGTTATGGGGAGAAGGCAGGAGAATGGGGTTGAGAGGGAGAGATAGATCAGCCATGATTGAATGGCAGAGAGGACTGGATGGGCCGAATGGCCTAATTCTGCTCCTATCCCATATGACCTTATTGCAGACTCACTGAGAGGGGTTGGAGACAGGACAGGCAATTGAAGGATGTCTAAAGTGTGTAGGAAGGAGAAGACAAGCTGGACGATGAGCCTGAACACAACCAGTGAGTCTGCACAGCAAGGAACTGCAGATGCTGCTTTACACCATAGACACGATATGCTGGAGTAACTCAGCGAGCCAGGCATCATCTCTGGAGAGATGGAATGGGTGACAATTCGGGTCGAGACCCTTCTTCAGACCATGTGTGCTTGACTCCAGGGTAAGGTCAAGGTTCGTGTTCATAAAGGATAGGAGCAGAATTAGGCCATTCGGCCCATCAAGTCCTTGGTCGGCCGAAGGGTCTGTATCCACACTAAAGTTTGAAGGGGGTTTCAGAGGGCAGATCAGAACAGCGTAATGGCCATCACTCTGGAGCTAATATTTCCGCCCACAAAGTACTTGTGTAAACCATCTGGGTTTTAATGTTAATCCAGTGCTTCCACAACATCTGGCAATGGCTCACAACGCCAGATGTGAATGATTAATAGCGTTCATTCTTCAGCAGTTGTGGCGGGGTTTTACGCTCATTCCTACAGATGTGGTCGGATTTGTTGTAGGATCAGCAGTTGTGGTGGGATTTACCCCGATTCCTCCCACCGATCTCCCACATTCCCCTTCTAACATAACCACTCAGTCACCATACTTCATGTCCACACCACATCTATATACTATTAAAAGTCTCGACTTGTTTATTTTTCTGGCTGTCTGTGATCTCAGGAGCTATGCCAAAACGGTACACAATAGCACGAAAATTATTTGCAGAAACTTACTCAGATTTTTCCCGTGGGAATTCGTATCACGTTTCTTCACATTTGAGGTTATATTTCACAAGTTAATGATATTTCAAGGTTTACAAAACTTTAACAAGATTTTTTACTGTTAAAATCCTTCCTGCCAGCTTCCAACAAACTTTGATACAAAGTTGCAATACCGGAAACCCTTTTCACCTGAATGGGATATCACAGTCCTCCACCTGACATTTGCAACAATGTTGCCATCATACAACACTTACTCCAGCTCCTGGCAGAACAGGAGGGGAAGGGCGAATTGGTATTGCAATTAGGGAATTGCAATTGGATTTTTTTATTTTTTTTTAAGTCCAGTGCTGGGGGAGGCAGGGGAGTGCTGGAATTTTACATTCCGCAACGGGTTGGAGGAGTTGGGGGACCACATCTCCCGTGGGGGCTATGGGTTAGTGGTGGAATATTGCATTGGGGAACAGGTTGCATTGGGGGACCAGGCCTCCAATGTGACAGGGACCCAACGGGTCCCACTTGTTAAGAAATTAAAGTGGCTTTTTAAAAAAATCCACAGCTCCAGTCACTTCCCTTATCTCATTGTTCTCTGATCCAACTCATTCATGTAAGGGAGGAACTGCAGATGCTGGTTTGAACCGAAGATAGACACAAAAAGCTGGAGTAACTCAGCGGGCCATGCAGCGTCTCTGGAGAGAAGGAATAGGTGACGTTTGGGGTCTGATGTTGGTGTACACTTCTTCAACGGTGGCAATAGATGCACGGTGGCGCAGCGGTAGAGTTGATGCCTCACAGCGCCAGAGACCCGGGTTCGATCCCACTATGGGTACTGTCTGTACAGAGTGTGTACTTCTCCGTGTGACCGCGTGGGTTTACTCCTGGTGCTGTTTCCTCCCACATTTCAAAGATGTACAGGTTTGTAGGTAGATTGGCTTTGGCAAGTTGTAAACTTGTCTCTAGTGTGTAGGATAGTGCTAGTGTACGGGGCGATCGCTGGCTGACGTGAACTCAGTGAGGCAAAGGACCCAACCTGTATCTCTAAACTAAAAAGAAGAGATAACTCTAAAAACTAAAGACGTGCGTTTGACGAGTTATTTGGTGGCTGTAACTTGCCCCTGGAGTGCGGGCAACAGGAAGAATCTGGGACAACTGCATGGGTGGGAATGGTTTGGTGGCACCTGGGCCAAGTGAGGCTAGTGTAGATGCATCTTGCAGGGGCATCTTGGTCAGCATGGGCAAGTTGGGCCGAAGGGTAGAAACAAAGAACTGCAGATGCTGGTCAATACACAAAAGAACACAACGTGCTGGAGTAACTCAGCGGGTCAGGCAGCATCGCTGGAGAGCGTGGATAGGTGACGTTTCGGGTTGGAATCTAAAGGGATGTTTTGGGTTGGGACCCTCTTAGGGCAGCGGTAGCACTACCCTAAAGCAGCAGTAGAGTTGCTGACTTACAGCGAATGCAGCGCCAGAGACCTGTGTTCGATCCTGACTACGGAGTTTGCACGATCTCCCCGTGACCTGCGTGGGTTTTCTCCGAGATCTTCGGTTTCCTCCCACACTCCAAAGACGTGCAGGTTTGTAGGTTAATTGGCTTGGTATAAATGTAAAAATTGTCCCTAGTGGGTGTAGGATAGTGTTAATGTGCGGGGATCGCTGGTCGGCGCGGACCCGGTGGGCCGAAGGGCCTGTTTCCATGCTGTATCTCTAAACTGGGGTAGAAGATTGCAACCTTCACATGGTCCGCCCTGTTTCGACTAATGCAATCAACTTAACGTGCACAAACAGAAGATCAAATAGAACAAGTTGTCCAACAATTTTAGACTGTGCACGCCACACAAAAGAAGAAGTTCTCTAAACTGAACTAAACATGGATAGGGGACCTGAAGGGTCTTGACACAAAACGTCACCTATCCATGTCAAAGAAATGTCCGGACCTGAAATGTCTCCTATCCATGTTCTCCAGAGATGCTGCCTGGCCCGCTGAGTTCCTCCAGCACTTTGTGCCCCTATGGGCTGAAGGGCCTGTTTCCATGCTGTATGAATCTACGACTCGATGAGAGTTGACAGGAGTAAAGGATTAGAGTCAGATTAGCGTAAGAATGGTCAGCTGGCCAAAGAGATTGGATCTGTGCTGTATGCCTCCCTCAGGCATTGAATAACGTCTTAAAGTTAATTAAAAATAAAATAAAAGCAGCAGCTTCTGATCTTTCTTCCAGCTGGCAATCATGGATCTGACAAAGATTAGTTTTCCAGGACTACTCTTGGCAGCAGCATGGCTGCACTGAGTCAGAGGGAGATCTACAACTCAGACTTATTCCCATTCTAACACAACCGCTCAGTCACCAGACATCTTGTCCACACACCACTTCAAGAAATAAAAATCGCTCTTTTAAAAATCCGCAGCTCCAGTCATCCCCCTGATCCGTTCTCCCTCCCATCCTCACATCAGTCTGAAGAAGGGTTTTAGGTTTTGGCCCAAAACGTTGCCTATTTCCTTCGCTCCACCGATGCTGCCTCACCCGCTGAGTTTCTCCAGCATTTTTATCTACCCCCGATCTCATTGTTTTCTGATCCAACTCATGGGCTGAAGGGCCTGTTTGTTTCCACGCTGTATCTCTAAAGTTGAACGTCTGAAGCTCCGAGTTATACAGTGTGGAGACGGCCCAGCTTGCCCACACCGACCAACATGCCCCACCTATACTCGTCCACCTGCCTGCGTTTGGCCCAGGGGTGGGGAACCTGCGGCCTTCTAAGCCATTAGGTGCGGCCTTTTGAATGAATCCAAATTCTGTAGAACAAATCTTTTTATTATTATTAATATGTTTTTGTTTGTCTTTTATTATTTTTATTTTAAACTTAAAATGAACGTATTTAAAATACCAAAGAGTAAATGAAGATTCAACAAAATAATCCTCCCCGAATGACGGCCACAATTAAACCATTAGTAAGTCATGAGGGCTATTTTAACAAAATAATGTACATTTTGAAGTATATCCAATTGAAGTTTCTTGGATGCGGCCTTATTAGATTACAGCTAATTTAATGCGGCATTCCAACATGAAAAGGTTCCCCACCCCTGGTTTGGCCCATATCCCTCTAAACCTGTCCTTTCCATGGAAGGTAGACAAAAGTGCTGGAGAAACTCAGCAGGTGCGGCAGCATCTATGGAGCGAAGGAAATGGACCTGTCCAAATGCTGTTATAGTACCTGCCTCCTCTGGCAGCTGATTCCATACATCCACCACCCTTAATGAGAAAAAGTTAGCCCTCAGGTTCCTATTAAATCTTTCTCCCCTCACCTTAAATACGAGTTACAGCAGCGATTCAGGTCTCTGGCAACCGATAGGGTTTTATCACTGGATGCGAAGAGATCTATCGCAGTCGCTGCCTCAAAAAGGCTGGCAGCATCATCAAGGACCCACACCATCCTGGCCACACACTCATCTCCCCACTACCTTCAGGTAGAAGGTACAGGAGCCTGAAGACTGCAACATCCAGGTCCAGGAATAGCTACTTCCCCACAACCATCAGGCTATTAAACTCAACTCAAACAAAACTCTGAACATTAATAGCCTATTATCTGTTTATTTGCACTTTATCTGTTTTATTTATTCATGTGTGTATATATTTATACAATGGTATATGGACACACTGATCTGTTCTGTATTCATGCCTACTATATTCTGTTGAGCTGCAGCAAAGCAAGAATTTCATTGTCCTATCTGGGACACATGACAATAAACTCTCTTGAATCTTGAAGGGGAGCGGGAGGGCGGGGGTGGGAAACGGACTCTTGGGATCTTAGATCAGCAGACTCGTATAAATAGCTTGATTGTAATCATGTATTGTCATTCTGCTGGCTGGAGAGCACACAACAAGACGCTTTTCACTGTACCTCGGTACACGTGGCAATAAACTGAACGCCACTCCAACGCGGGGTTAAGTTAGAGTTCGCACGTTCAGAGACTTCCACCTGCAACGCACATCGGTTAAATTCCTCGCTGCTATTAAACGTCTCTGTGGTAGAGTTACAAAAAAAAATAAAAAATCTACAACTTGGAAACTTCTCCAATAAAGAGGACGAAATGTCCTTGGCAGGGAAACAAAGAGACGGAGGAAAGTGCTCTCTGAACGCCAGCCCTCACTGTGGCACCGAGAAGCATTTGTATCGTATGGGAATAGAGGGGGGGGCGTGATTCAGAAGTGGGGGGTGGGGGGGGGGGGGAGATACTATCCCATTCCGGGCCTTGAAGGGGGTGGAGGTGATTTTGAGGGACTTTGGTGGAGGAAACATAGAAACATAGAAATTAGGTGCAGGAGTAGGCCATTCGGCCCTTCGAGCCAGCACCGCCATTCAATATGATCATGGCTGATCATCCAACTCAGTATCCTGTACCTGCCTTCTCTCCATACCCCCTGATCCCTTTAGCCACAAGGGCCACATCTAACTCCCTCTTAAATATAGCCAATGAACTGGTCTCAACTACCTTCTGTGGCAGAGAATTCCACAGATTCACCACTCTCTGTGTGAATTTGTTTTCTCTCATCTCGGTCCTAAAAGATTCCCCCCTTATCCTTAAACTGTGACCCCTTGTTCTGGACTTCCCCAACATCGGGAACAATCTTCCTGCATCTAGCCTGTCCAATCCCTTAAGAATTTTGTAAGTTTCTATAAGATCCCCCCTCAATCTTCTAAATTCTAGCGAGTACAAGCCGAGCCTATCCAGTCTTTCTTGAGAAATGAGGAAGAAATGAGGGCATGGAGGGCCACGAGCCAGAACCAGTAGTCGCACACAGTTTAAGACTAAGGGGTCGGCCATTTTGGACTGAGATGTGAAAAAACCCTTTCATCCAGAGAGTTGTGAATCTGTGGAATTCTCTGCCACAGAAGGTAGTTGAGGCCAGTTCATTTGCTATATTTAAGAGGGAGTTAGATGTGGCCCTTGTGGCTAAAGGGATCAGGTGGTATGGAGAGAAGGCAGGGATGGGATACTGAGTTGGATGATCAGCCATGATCATATTGAATGGCGGTGCAGGCTCGAAGGGCCGAATGGCCTACTCCTGCACCTATTTTCTATGTTTTCAAGAGAGAGTTGGATTTAGCTCTTAGAGCTAACAGAGTCAGAGGATATGGGGGAAAAAGCAGGAACGGGGGAAACTGATTTCGGATGATCTGCCATGATCATATTGAATGGCTGTGCTGGCTCGTAGGCCGAATAGCCTACTCCTGCACCTATTTTCTATGTTTCTAAGGATGAGTGGGTGGCCAGAGGGGGCCGGGGGGGGGAGTGCTGTATCTAGAAATGCTCTGAAGAAGGTTCTAGACCCAAAAGGTCACCCGTTCCTTCTCTCCAGAGAAGCTGCCTGAACCGTTGAGTTACTCCAGCATTTTGTGACAATGACACCCATGTCTGAGCAGGGACAGTCACGCAGACAGCACTGGTGGGCCAGAGCCAAGAGATTTTGCTTCCTACACTGGCTATTTTTGGGCAGGTTGCAACTCGCAGTTTAAATCCACAGCTGATGCAATTTCCACAATCATTGCCGGAGTACACAAAACCCCTTTGGGACCGAGCGGGCAGACAGAGAGGCCCCCCCCCCCCCCCCCCCCCCCCCCCCCCCGCGAGCCGAAGTGAACTTGTAACTCTCATCCCCCTTCCCCTCCCCCCACCCCCTCCTGGACCCGAGACACGGGCCACAAATCAGAGAGCTGAAAGAACAGTCGGAAAGTCCCCAGACTCTTTTAAAAGGGGCTTAGAAAGTGCCAGTGTGGGGAAGGAGCTAATCTGCATTATCCAACACACTCGGGAAGTCAATTCACCTGCAGGAAGGAGCTACAGATGCTGGTTTATACCAGAAACAGACACAAAATGCTGGATGTTTAAGAAGGAACTGCAGATGCTGGAAAATCGTAGGTAGACAAAAATGCTGGAGAAACTCAGCGGGACAGGCAGCATCTCAGGAGAAATGGAATAGGTGAAGTTTCGGGTCGAGACCCTTCTTCAGACTGAGAGTCGGGGGAGAGGGAAATGAGAGATATATAGAACTAATGAATGCCAGTTTGGGTTAAAACATGGATGTAGAGGCAGAGAGCAGGAGGACTCAGAGAGTGGGTGCTGCAGTCTCTCTCAGAGACACACACACACACACACACACACACACACACACACACAGAGAGACAGACACGCAGAGACAGAGACAGTCACACACACACACACACACACACACACACAGACAGTCACACAGAGACAGACACACAGAGACACAGACAGTCACACAGACACAGACAGTCACACAGACACAGACAGTCACACAGAGACAGACACAGTCACACAGAGACAGACACAGTCACACAGAGACAGACACACACAGACAGAGACAGTCGCACAGACAGACACACACAGGCACACACAGACAGACAGTCACACACGCACAGTCGGACACACACGCACACACACACACACAGCAGAACAGAGCAGATGAGCAGGTAGTGGCTAGATCTGCTGGTGGGTTTGGGAGATACAGCGTGTAGGAAGAAATGTTAACTCCGAGCTATGACTGTACTGTTTTCAACTGCCCTCTGAACGCCCTCAGCAAGAGGCATGAAAACTGGATCTCACCAGTGAGTGACTTAGTTTAGTTCAGAGGCACAGCATGTAAACAGGCCCTTTGGCCCACAGAGTCCATGCCAACCATCGACCACCCGCTCATACATGTTATCCCTCTCTCTCATCCACTCCCAACACACATTTACAGAGGCCCAATTAACCTACAAACCCACAGGTCCTTTAGGATGTGGGAGGAAACCGGAGCACTCGGAGGAAACCCACGGGAGTTCCCACAGAACGGATTTCTAGAACACATTGCAGAGTTATCTGAGCAAATGTTCATAAGTGACAGGAGTAGAATTAGGCCATTCGGCCCATCAAGTCTACTCCGCCATTCAATCATGGCTGATCTATCTCTTCCCCCTAACCCCATTCTCCTGCCTTCTCCCCGTAACCCCAGACACTGGCACTAATCAAGAATCTATCTATCTCTGCCTTAAAAATATCCACTGACTTGTCCTCCACAGCCTTCTGTGGCAATGAATTCCACAGATTCACCACCCGCTGACTATAGGAATTCCTCCTCATCTCCTTCCTAAAGGAACGTCCTTTAATTCTGAGGCTGTGACCTCTAGTCCTCGACTCTCTCTCTCTAGTGGAAACATCTTCTCCACATCCACTCTATGCAGGCCTTTCACTGTTCTGTGAGTTTCAATGAGGCCCTCCCCTCCTCCCCACTCCCTCTTCCTAAACTCCAGCGAGAACAATCAAACACTCATCATATGTTGGGAAATAGGTGTCGATCAAAATAGACTCCACTCAACTTAGAATGCAGACAAGACTGTCGAGAATGTTGCCAGGGCTCTAGAAAAAAGTTTCTATAACACATTGCAGAGTCATCTGAGCATTTGTTAATAAGCTACTGGGGGAGGCCATAAGACCAAGGACCTGAACATAGGAGCAGAATTGGGCCATTCGGCCCATCAAGTCTACTCCACCATTCGATCATGGCTGATCTATCTTTCTCTCTCAACCCCATTCTCCTGCCTTCTCCCCAAAACCCTTGACGCCATAACTAACCAAGAACCCATCAATCTCCGCTTTAGACATACGCAATGACTTGTCCTCCACAGACGTCTGTGGCAATGAACTCCACAGATTCACCACCCTCTGACGACAGAAACTCGATCGAGAGGTTGGGCAGGCTCAGAGTTTATTCCATGGAGTGCACGAGGATGATGGATAATCTTCTAGAAGTGTATAAAATGATGAGTGGAATAGACAGGGTGAATGCACAGAGTCTTTTACCCAGAGTCGGGGAATCGAGAACCAGAGGACATAGGTTGAAGGTCAAAGGGGAAAGATTTAATAGGAACGCGAGGAGTAACTTCCCCACGCAGAGGTTGGTGGGAATACGGAACTTTGCTGCCAGAGGAGGTAGTCGAGGCAGGGACTAGAACAACAAGCCCTGTCTGAGGTCATTAGCGAGCAAGATGGTCCACTCGACGAAAAAGACATTGTACGGTCATGGGCAGATTCATGGGTAATATTCGGCCCCATTTCCGTAACCGGCTTCCGTCTCCGCACCAAAGATCCCGTAGCGGAGCAAAGATAATAATAATAATAATAATGGATGGGATTTATATAGCGCCTTTCTAATACTCAAGGCGCTTTACATCGCATTATTCATTCACTCCTCAGTCACACTCGGTGGTGGTGAGCTACTTCTGTAGCCACAGCTGCCCTGGGGCAGACTGACGGAAGCGTGGCTGCCAATCTGCGCCTACGGCCCCTCCGACCACCACCAATCACTCACACACATTCACACACAGGCAAAGGTGGGTGAAGTGTCTTGCCCAAGGACACAACGACAGTATGCACTCCAAGCGGGATTCGAACCGGCCACCTTCCGGTCGCCAGCCGAACACTTAGCCCATTGTGCCATCTGTCGTCCCAAAGATATCAGTGCCGAGACCAGCCATCCCTGAACATTAACACTATCCTACACACACTGGGGATCATTTTACATTCATACCAAGCCAAGTAACCTAAACCTGCACGTCTTTGGAGTGTGGGAGGAAACCGGAGCACCCGGAGAAAACCCACGTGGTCACGGGGAGAACGTACAAACTCCGTACAGACAGCACCCGTAGTCAGGATCGAACCGGGTCTCTGGCGCTGTAGGCTTGGATGGGCGCAGTTCAAGAGTTCAGAGTCTTTCCTTTGAACATCACAGAGGCCACTATCAAGGTGTCCTATTTTAGGCCAACATAAACATTACAATTCGTCAGTATAAAAATTCTCATCCTATCTGATGGGTGGGTGCGGACTCGACGGGCCGAAGGGCCTGCTCTGGCGCCATACCTCTCCGTGACTCTGCAAGGAACCTTCTTCACGGTGGACAGGAGAACGAGTGACCTTTACCTGGGGGATAGTTGGTGGGAATGTGTTTCGTTAGGATGAACCTGGAGTGGGCAAAGGGCCCTTCAATAGGAGCAGGGCCAGCCAGAGAAGTGGGAGGATGAGTCAACTAAGTCTTTAACCAAAAGCATATGGGCCGGGGAGGTTTACAACGGGGAAGTCCCAGGGGAGGGTATCCGTGCCAAACTCCAACTAGCGTGGGAAACCATGGAATAGCCGACGGGAGACAAGCTGAGCAGAGGCCGCGGGCTGCGTCCAAGGGTAAGAACAAAGAACAGTGGGGGGTGGGGAGGGGAGGCAAAGTCTTGTGACTCTATTTGATCCAAGAGGAAGCAGCTGTTTAGAAACGGCACTCGGGCGTGATGCGCAAATGACGGCCAAGTGGAACAGGCCCTCCACTTTCCACCCACATCAGTTGGCCCAGGTGCGTGGGCGAATGCAAGACATAGAAACATAGACAATAGGTGCAGGAGTAGGCCATTCGGCCCTTCGAGCCTGCACCCCCATTCAATATGATCATGGCTGATCATCCAACTCGGTATCCTGTACCTGCCTTCTCTCCATACCCCCTGATCCATTTAGCCACAAGGGCCACATCTAACTCCCTCTTAAATATAGCCAATGAACTGGCCTCAACTACCTTCTGTGGCAGAGAATTCCAGAGATTCACCACTCTCTGTGTGAAAAATGTTTTCCTCATCTCAGTCCTAAAAGATTTCCCCCTTATCCTTAAACTGTGACCCCTTGTTCTGGACTTCCCCAACATCGGGAACAATCTTCCTGCATCTAGCCTGTCCAACCCCTTAAGACGGGGTGTAGGCGGCAGCAGTGGGAATGTTCTGGTGAACGGATGAGGTGGACAACCCCCTTCCGTGCATTGGGGAAACTCCGGAAAACTCTCTGGAGTAAGATTCGAACCTGCAACCTTCAGATGAGAAATGGGCAAGGTTAGGGACAGAAGAGAGGGTTCTTTGTTGCTCCTCGACTCAAGGCCATTCATCCATTGGGCCTCTCATTGGATTTAATACTCTTTGACTCATGGCCGTTTGTCAAGTGTTAGCTTTCTCTGTGCCAATTATGCTGCTCACGAACAAAAAAACCTTCTGCACGTCTGGCACAGGAAGCAAAATCCATCGCTCACTCAATTGGCCCACGACAGGCAGAATACAGAGTGGATCAGGAGAGGTAGCATCAACGTGACTCCATTAGACAATGCGAGCGTGTTTACACAGCTTGTGTTTACACTCACTGGGGGAAATACAGCTGCATACACACACGTACATGCACACACACGCACACACACACACGCACGCGCGCGCATGCGTCTGGCCCATTGATTGATTTAAATGATCGATTGAAAGATATAGCAAAGGAACTGGCCCTTCGGCCCACCGAGTCCACACCGACCATCGATCACCCGTTCATGTCAGTTCTATGTTATCCCTGTCTATTTCCCACCACAGAACCTGCCCGACCCACTGAGCTCTTCCAGCACTTTGTTCGAGCATCCTAGTTTTATCTGGGTGAGGCAGCATCCCTGGAGAGAAGGAATGGGTGATGTTTCAGGTGGAGACCCTTCCTCACACTGGTCTGAAGTCTGTGTGTGTCTTTGGTTTAAACCAGCATCTGCCGTTCCTTCCGATACATGTATTCCACACTCTGTACCATCCACGTTGCTCTGCCTATTGCACTTGTAATGATGCACGATATATCTGATCTGAGGTAGACACAAAATGCTGGAGTAACTCAGCGGGTGAGGCAGCATCTCTGGAGAGAAGGAATGGGCGATGCCGCCCATTCCTTCTCTCCAGAGATGCTGCCTCACCCGCTGAGTTACTCCAGCATTTTGTGTCTACCTTCGATTTAAACCAGCATCTGCAGTTCTTTCTTACACATCTGTTTGGATAGCATTCAAAGCAGATTTTTCACTGTACCTCAGTACGTGACAATAATAAGTCTAAAAAAGTTACCCCTCGGGTTCCTATTAAATCTTTCCCCCCTCACCTTAAACCTATGCCCTCTGGTTCTCGATTCCCTTACACTTGGAAAAAGATTGTGCGTTTACCCCATCTATTCCTCTCCTGATCAACACCCTCTCTCTGCTGCCTGTTCCAATTCTATCCGGTCTGATGTTCAACTTTCACCTCCTGAAAGCCCAAACTCAAACTCAACCCCCTATCCCACTCTACGAGTTCATTCCAAGAGTTCTCCCGAGTTTGCCCTGATTCGAACGCGGAGATTTACGGTAATGGCCGCTCGTCGGTACTCGGGGCTCTCGTGGACATTTTTCATCATGTTGAAAAATCTTCACGAGTCTTCCCGAGCTTAAAGCCCTGTCCCACGGTACGAGTTCATTCCAAGCGCTCTCCCGAGTTTAAAAAAAATCAAACTCGTGGTAAGCACAGAGAATGAACATAGCGGGTACGTCGGAGCTCGGGGACGTCTCTTAGCACTAACGGCAGGTACTCGGGAAGACTCGTTAACGGCAGGGAAGCACGGGAAGACTGGTGAAGATTTTTCAACATGATGAAAAATGTCCACGAGAGCCCCGAGTACCGACGAGCGGCCATTACTGTAAATCTCCGAGTTCGAATCAGGGCAAACTCGGGAGAGAGAGCTCTTGGAATGAACTCGTACCGTGGGACAGGGCTATAATAACACTACTGTTTGTATGTGTCGGAAGGAACTGCAGATTAAACCGAAGATAGACACAGAGTGCTGGAGTACCCCTTGAGCGAAGGAATGGGTGACGTTTCCGGTCGAGACTCATCTTGAGACTGAGAGTCAGGGGAGAGGGAAACGAGAGATATGGAAGGGCGAGGTGTGAAAACGAGAGATCAAAGGGGAGTCAAGGAAAAATGTACAATAGATCATCGTTAGTTAGGGGAACGAGGCCTAAAATGTAATCAAGGAGGCAGTCAGACTGGTGGGAGAACTGGGACTGGGTAGGGATGGAGAGAGGGAAAGCAAGGGTTACTTGAAGTTAGAGAAGTCAATGTTCATACCGCTGGGGTGTAAGTTGCCCAAGCGGAATACGAGGTGCTGTTCCTCCAATTTGCGCTGGGCCTCACTCTTGGAGGCCCAGGACAGGAAGGTCAGTGTGGGAATGGGAGGGGGAGTTAAAGTGTTTCCAGTCTGAAGAAAATTCTCCACCCGAAACGCCACCCATTCCTTCTCTCCAGAGATGCTGCCTGTCCCGCTGAGTTACTCCAGCTGTTTGTGTCTGAACTGCCCCCTCCCCTCCTGTTTGTATCCTTACTCACTCCAAGTCTCCACACACGTCCCCATTGCAAGATGCAAACCAGGGACATGGCTTGAAGGCGAGAGGTGAAAGAAATAAAAGTTAATTCACAGAGTACTTTGCACGGTGGTGCAGCGGTAGTGTTGCCGCCTCACAGCGCCAGAGACCCGGGTTCGATCCCGACTACGGGAGCTGTCTGTCCGGAGTTTGTACGTTCTCCCCGTGACCCGCGTGGGTTTTCCTCCGGGTGCTCCGGTTTCCTCCCACACTCCAAAGACGGACAGGTTTGTAGGCTAATTTGGCTTCACCAGTGTGTGTAGGATAGTGGAGAATCGCCGGCCGGGGCGGACTCGGTGGGCCGAAGGGCCTGTTTCCGCGCTGTATCGCTAAAGCAAACTAAATTGGCCAGACAGGGCTAGCAATCAATACACCAGCCTGAGTCAGACTGGGGGAGGAGAGGGATTTAAATGCAGGTCTCGACTCATTCCTTCTCGCCAGAGATGCTGCCCGTCCCGCTGAGTTACTCCAGCATTTTGTGTCTATCTTCAATGTAAACCAGCATCTGCAGTTCCTTCCCATACGTAAAGCGCATTAAAACATTAACCCACTCCCCGCACACTAACAGCACCCTACACCCGCTCGGGATATACCGAGCCAATTAACCTACAACACTACAACACGTCTTTGGAGTGTCGGGAGGAAACCAGAGCTCCCGGAGAAAACCCACGCGGGTCACGGGGAGAAAAGTACAAACTCCGTACTGACAGCACCCGTAGTCGGGATCGAACCCGGGTCTCTGGCGCTGTGAGGCAGCAACTCCACCGCTGCGGCCCCGGATTATATCACCCGGTTTTGTAACTGCATACTCATGTAATTCATTGAAATGCAACTTGCAGGATGGTATTCCAATGTCCCATTCTCTCCTCCACCCCCCTCACCGCCCCCCCCCAAACATCATTGACCTCCAGTAGATTTACCGGCACGGGCTGTAACAGGCAACATTCAACACCATCTATTACAAAGGGCGAAGTTGGTGAGTGAAACTTATTAAGGGATTGGACACGCTGTATGCAGGAAACATGTTCCCGAAGTTGGGGGAGTCCAGAACCAGGGGCCACACACAGTTTAAGAATAAGGGGTAGGCCATTTAGAACTGAGATGAGGAAAACCTTTTACACATAGAGAGTGAAAATCTGTGGAACTCTCTGCCTCAGAAGGCAGTGGAGGCCGATTCGCTGGATGCATTCAAAAGAGTTAGATTTAGCTCTTTGGGCTAACGGAATCAAGGGATATGGGGAGAAGGCAGGAACGGGGTACTGATTGGGGATGATCAGCCATGATCACATTGAATAGCGGTGCTGGCTCGGAGGGCCGAATGGCCAACTCCTGCACCTATTGTCTATCCCCTCCCCAAAAGCACCCACAGTCCTCAATCCCCCCCCCCCCCGACAATCATCAACCCCCTCTCCCCAAAACACCTCCTTCCCCTATCCTCAACCCCGCGACCCCCCCCCCCCCAAGCACTCGACCCCAACCGCTCCCCATTATATACTCTCCCCCATCCATAACCCTCGCTCCCTTAAAACACACACTCACCTCACAAGTCCCTTTCCCCTCCCCCGAACACCCCCTCCCCAAAACACACACTAACCGCCCCCCTCCCCAAAACACACACTACCCCCCCCCCCTCTCCCCAAAACACACACTAACTCACCCCCAAAAAAACACACACTAACTCCCCCCCCGGGACGTACCTGACACACGGACAGTAGCAGTAACGGTATCGGTAGCAGAACGGGCCGGAGAGGCGACCTGGCGCATCGCTGCCGTGTCCCGGGACCCTTCATGGGAGCCGCGGGGGGAGACAGAGAGAGGAGAGGAGAGGAGAGGAGAGGAGGGGGGTCCGACCAGGGGAGAAATCCCTCCAGAGATCAGTGAGTGAACAGGGAGAGAGAGTCAGGAACTGGGCGGCAGAGGCGTGTGTGTGTGTGTGTGTGTGAGAGACAGACAGAGAGATACAGATTAGATAAACAGTGTAACAGACAAGGGGTGGAGTTGCAACAACATGTTACAAAGACGCGGCTCCGCTGCGGTCTGAGTGTAAATGGCAACACAGACGGATACAGTGTGTCAGGCGGGGACATTCACAGCATGGTTACTGTTGCTGTTACTGTCCCCGGCTCCCTCTCTCACACACTCTCCCCCCCCCTCCCCGGTCTCAGACACTCTCTTCCCCACAGCCCAGCCGCTTCACTGAAACCAAACATCCTATAGCGGAACCTTTCATGGCTTTTTCACATCTTGGGCGCGCTCCTGAGTCACGGGATTCCCGGCGCGCCCCCGAGTCACGGGATCGCTGGCAGGGGGCGAGCCTGGGCTTGGTTGTGAAACATATGCGGGTGTCCGCGGTCTTCTGTGCCCGATGTTGGTGGGGGGTGGGGGGTGGGGAGTCCAGAACCAGGGGCCACACACAGTTTAAGAATAAGGAGTAAGCCATTTAGAACGGAGACGAGGAAACACTTTTTCTCACAGAGTTGTGAGTCTGTGGAATTCTCAGAGAATTCCACAGACTCACAACTCTGTGAGAAAAAGTGGATGCTTTCAAGAGAGAGCTAGAAACATAGAAACATAGAAAACAGGTGCAGGAGGAGGCCATTCAGCCCTTCGAGCCTGCACCGCCATTCAATATGATCATGGCTGATCATCCAACTCAGATAGATAGGGCTCTTAAAAATAGCGGAGTCAGGGGATATGGGGAGAAGGCAGGAACGGGGTACTGATTGGGGATGATCAGCCACGATCACATTGAATGGCGGTGCTGGCTCGAAGGGCCGAATGGCCTACTCCTGCACCTATTGTCTATTGTCTATAAGCTTGTGTGGGACTAAGGAAGATGTAGGGGTTAGAGGGACAGCGGGGAAAGCAAGTGCTGGGTGATTACAAACAGCCGCCGCCCCAGAGTGGAATGTGTGGAGCATAGCATGAGAGGAATGTGTGTCCGACCTTGTCATAGCTCAGGTGTGAGTCAGCGCGATGTCTGCTGCCCCCTGTATCTCTGCTCTTCTCCCCTCCCCTCCCCTCCCTCTGCCCTCGCCCACCACCCCCTCCCCAGGGAGCTGCGTCCGTCCCCCACACCCCTGGGCAAGGACAGGACAGCAGACTGGCCCCCAGGAACCCCCCTCCCCCCCTCCGCCTGGCCCCGTTAGTGCATTACTGGCCACTGTCATATCATGTTTCCTGCCTCTAGTGTGTCCAAGTTCAGTTTAGAGATACAACGTGGAAGCCTCTCTCTGTAACTCAGGCCTTCAAGTTCTGGTAGTGTCATTGTAAATTTCAGTTTAGTTTCAGTTAGTTTATTTTAATAATAATAAGATATCTTTATTGTCATTGCACAGAGGTTTTGTTTAGTGATGCAGCATAGAGACACAACCACAGCATCTCCCGTCCTTATTTCTTCAGAGATGCTGCCTGATCCTTCATCATATATATATTATGTTTAAGAAAGAACTGCAGATGCTGGTAAATCAAAGGTTGACACCCAAATGCTGGTGTAACTTAGCGGGTGTGAGGCAGCATCTAGTAGTAGGCCCCTCTCGGTCATGACTGACCATGGGTGATGCATCCTGGTCGGGTGGATGCAAGCCTGGGCGATCGATGTCATATGGAGGACAGGCTGTTGCCCATGCAGCACGTCCCCCCTCTCCACGTCACTGATCGATCCAAAGGAACAGCAGGGCCGTTACACTTTGGCACCAGCGCCGTCGCAGGAGCTGCCAGAGCGAGGTTGTAGACAACAACGAACTTAAGTAGACTTAATAGAAACATAGAAACATAGCAAATAGGTGCAGGAAGAGGCCATTCGGCCCTTCGAGCCTGCACCGCCATTCAATATGATCATGGCTGATCATCCAACTCAGTATCCTGTACCTGCCTTCTCTCCATACCGCTGATCCCTTTAGCCACAAGGGCCACATCTAACTCCCTCTTAAATATAGCCAATGAACTGGCCTCAACTACCTTCTGTGACAGAGAATTCCACAGATTCACCACTCTCTGTGTGAAAAAAAATTTCTCATCTCGGTCCTAAAAGACTTCCCCTTTATCCTTAAACTGTGACCCCTTGTTCTGGACTTCCCCAACATCAGGAACAATCTTCCTGCATCTAGCCTGTCCAATCCCTTAAAAATTTTGTACGTTTCTATAAGATCCCCCCTCAATCTTCTAAATTCTAGTGAGTACAAGCCGAGTCTATCCAGTCTTTCTTCATATGAAAGTCCTGCCATCCCAGGAATCAGTCTGGTGAACCTTCTCTGTACTCCCTCTATGGTAAGAATGCCTTTCCTCAGATTAGGAGACCGAAACTGTACGCAATACTCCAGGTGTGGTCTCACCAAGCCCCTGTACAACTGCAGTAGAACCTCCTTGCTCCTATCCTCAATCCTCTTGCTATGATTGCTAACATACCATTCGCTTGCTATGAATGCCAACATACCATCGCATGTTGCGAATGGGCTGAATGGCCTCATTCTGCTTCTATCACTTATGAGCATGAAGTCATAGTGTGCAAACTATCTATTTGTGTCCACATTGTACAGCGGGCTGGGCTTCACACGAGCGTGGGGCTTAGAAATGTCGGAAACAAGGACCAAAGGCACGTGGAGGTTGCAGTCTCTGGGTAGGAAGCAACTGCTGATGCTGGTTTACACTGACGATAGACACAAAATGCTGGAGTAACTCAGCGGGACAGGCAGCATCTCTGGAGAGAGAGAGTGAGAGAGAGAGAGACAGAGAATATGAAATAGAGCGAAAAAGAGAATCTCCAGACAACGTATGAGGAAGAAAGTGGGCGAGAGAGAGAGAGAGACATTAACTGACACTAAGAAATTAATATTATAATTATATTAAAATTATAAATTAAGAAATCTGAAGAAGGGTTTCGGCCCGAAACGTTGCCTATTTCCTTCGCTCCATAGATGCTGCTGCACCCGCTGAGTTTCTCCAGAATTTTTGTGTAACTAAGAAATTAATATTGAATTGCTAAACTTGCTATTGTGTTGTACTGCTTACAGCTACAAGAACGTGTAGCAATCAATAAAGGGCTATAGGTCTATTGCGAGTTTATGTACAGGGACATATCTATCCATGCACTGTATACTTGTATTTATACTTATGCATTATAAATATGTATGTCATGTTTTATACTTTGGCAATATAACGATGTATTTTATCATGCCAATAAAGTTTTTTAAATTGAAAATTGAAAAATTGAAATTGAATTGACTGAGAGTGAGGGGAGGGAGATAATGTGTAGGAAGGAACTGCAGATGCTGGTTTACACAAAGTGCTGCAGTGACTAGGTTGGACAGGCAGCATTTCTGGAGAGAGGGAATGGGTGGTGTTTCAGGTCAAGACCCTTCAGTCTCTGTGACTCCATGCTGCCCTGCGGCACTCTCACCGCTGCTAGGGTGAGGTGGCCTCTGCCTACAGATATTGTTATCAGTCACTCCGAGTGCCTGGACTTCCTGTGTTCCGTGTGGAGCCCCCCCCCCCCCCCCCACCCACCCACCCCCCCCCCACCCTCAGGCCATCAATCCCCATCTTTGTTTATTATTCAGCAATGTAGGTCCATACACACGCTGCCGTCTGGCACCGGGCTAATTACAGCACAGTCTGACTCTCACGGCAAACACATACTATGTGAGTCTCTCTGGCACACACGGACGCACACAGCCAGGGTGAGACAGACAGAGTGAGGGAGAGAGAGAGAGAAATAGAGGGAACAGCCTTCAGTGGACAATGTCTGTGTCGAATATTATGCCAAGACCATCTCTTACCTCCCCACAGATGATCCACATCCAGACAGACATGTGGAATATATATATATGTGGGAGGGAGGGAGAGATACCGAGAGAGAGACAGGAAGAGATAGAGGGATTGATAGAGAGAGAGTACAAGAGATAGAGAGAGAGATAAACAGAGTGGGAGAGGCAGAAGGAGATGAAGGGAAAGTGGGAGAGAGAATGAGAGAGAATACATGGGCGAACACGCACTTACACAGATACACAAACACACACACAAGCATGCACACACTGGTACACACACTCACACACACACCCACTGACACACACGCACTCATACACACTCACACACACTCTCTCTCTCACACACACACACACTGACACACACACACACTCTCTCTCACACACACACACACACACACACACTCTCTCACACACACTCTCTCTCTCACACACACACACACTGACACACACAAACTCACACTCTCTCACACACACTCAAACACATGCGCACACACACAAACTCGCACTCTCACACGCACACTCACACACACACTCACACACACACACTCACACACTCACACACACACACTCTCACACACTCACACACACACACACTCACACACACACACTCACACACACACACACAGACACACACTCTCACACACACACTCTCTCATACACACACACACACACAAACACACACACACACAAACTCACACACACACACACACACACACAAACACACACACTCACACACACACACACACACACACACACACACACACACACACACACACACACACACACACACACACACACACACACACACATGCACACTCTCTCACAGAGACGTATGGATTGATTTGAAGCTTAATTGGCTTCGGTAAATACGGTAAATGGTGCCTAGTGTGTAGGATAGTGTAGACATGGGGTGATCGCTGATCGGTGTGGGCTGGGTGGGAAAACGAGCCTGTTTGGCTCTTGTTGTATCTGCAAAGTCCAATCTCACCGCTGTCTGGAGAGGCTGGGGAACTGCACTGTAGTGTCTCTGTACTGTCAGTAGATGGCACCACAAGACCAGCTGCCCAATCTTTCTGGCCACCTTTAGTGTGTGGGAAGGAACTGCAGAAGCTGGTCTATGGGCTGTCCTCCAGAAAGGTCCTCTATGCCAATGCTTCTTGAATCATTTCAGTGTCATTCACCCCTGCTGCGTGCTCAGCCCACTGCTGTACTCACTCTATACTCATGACTGCGCAGCCGGTCATAGTGCGAACACCATCATCAAGTTCGCTGACGACACCACTGTTGTGGGATGTATCACTGATGGTGACGAGTCAGAGTATAGAAGAGAGATCGACCGACTGACCATATGGTGCCAGCGCAATAACCTGGCCCTCAACACCAGCAAAACCAAGGAACTGATTTTGTGGACTTTGGAAGGGGTAGGATGGTGACCCACAGCCCCGTATATATTAACGGGTCGATGGTGGGGTCAAGAGCTTCAAATTCCTGGCCGTGCACATCTCTGAATATCTTTCCTGGTCCCAGAACACTGATGCAATTATTAAGAAAGCTCATCAGCGCCTCGACTTCCTGAGAAGATTACGGAGAGTCGGTTTGTCAAGGAGGACTCTCTCGAACTTCTACAGGTGCACAGTAGAGAGCATGCTGACCGGTTGCATCGTGGCTTGGTTCGGCAACTTGAGCGTCCAGGAGCGGAAAAGGCTGCAAAAAGTAGTAAACACTGCCCAGTCCATCATCGGCTCTGACCTCCCTACCATCGAGGGGATCTATCGCAGTCGCTGCCTCAAAAGGGCTGGCAGTATCATCAAGGACCCACACCATCCTGGCCACACACTCATCTCCCCGCTACATTCAGGTAGAAGGTACAGGAGCCTGAAGACTGCAACGTCCAGGTTCAGGAATACCTGCTTCCCCACAGCCATCAGGCTATTAAACTCAACTCAAACAAATCTCTGAACATTAATAGCCCATTATCTGTTTATTTGCACTTTATCTGTTTATTTATTCATGTGTGTATATATTTATATAATGGTATATGGACACACTGATCTGTTCTGTAGTCAATGCCTACTATATTCTGTTGTGCTGAAGCAAAGCAAGAATTTCATTGTCCTATCTGGGACACATGACAATAAACACTTGACTCTTGACGAGTCTTTATCACAAAATTTCATTCACCCTCGACTAAATGTTCTTAAGTTTTTTGGTAATTTTCGTCTTAAGAAGGGTTTCGGCCCAAAACGTTGCCTATTTCCTTCGCTCCATAAATGCTGCAGCACTCGCTGAGTTTCTCCAGCACTTTTGTCTACCTTCGATTTTCCAGCATCTGCAGTTCCTTCTTAAACACTTTGTACACTCTGGAGTTTAGAAGGATGAGAGGTCATCTCATTGAAACATATAAGATTGTTAAAGGTTTGGACACGCTAGAGGCAGGAAACATGTTCCCGATGTTGGGGGAGTCCAGAACCAGGGACCACACAGTTTAAGAATAAGGAGTAAGCCATTTAGAACGGAGACGAGGAAACACTTTTTCTCACAGAGAGTGATGAGTCGGTGGAATTCGCTGCCTCAGAGGGCGGTGGAGGCAGGTTCTCTGGATACTTTCAAGAGAGAGCTAGATAGGGCTCTTAAAAATAGCAGCGTCAGGGGATGTGGGGAGAAGGCAGGAACGGGGTACTGATTGTGGATGATCGGCCATGATCACATTGAATAGCGGTGCTGGCTCGAAGGGCCGAATGGCCTACTCCTGTACCTATTGACTATTGTCTATTGTCACATGTTTAATCACTAATGTTTTATTATTAATGTTTAATGTTTTATGTGAAATTCCTAACTCTCACTGTATGGCATGTTGTCACTTGTGGGCGGAGCACCAAGGCAAATTCCTTGTATGTGAATACTTGGCCAATAAACGTATTCATTCATTCAGTTTAAGAAGCACTGCTCCATGCCTGTACCACAGAGAACAGAGGCACCTGCTGGACAAGCTGCTCCTGCACCCTCTCATCTCCAACATCTTTTCATCCAAAACTAAACCTTATTCAGAATAAAATACATTAAACCCACGTGATAATAGGTTATAAATAATCCTTTATTGTCGATTGTCCGCCAAAATCGAGGAAGTGGTTATACACAGTGGAGACAGGTCAGCTGGTCAATACACAAAAGGACACTCAGCGGGTCAGGCAGCATCTCTGAGGAAGATAGGTGACGTTTCGGGTCTCTTCAGACTCTCGGTCCGTAACTGGGCGTGGAATCCAGGTGAGTTGACCGGGGGAGCGGCGAGGACTGGCGAAGTCGATGATCGGGGTTCGCGGGAGGTCGGAGTGCTGGTAAGGGTGAACGGCGGCAGGCAGGAAACGGCAGAGAAGGTGAGTGGGCAGCCGTTGGTGATGGTAGGTCTGGTCTGGAAATGGAGTTGGCGGCCCAGCCTGGTGATGAAGGTCGCTACAACCAAAACCCACCATAAAAGACGTCCACAATAACAATGGTTCATTGTATACATAGTTTGGCTTAGGTTATTGGCACGTATAATGTGGCACAGCGAAAAGCTTTTGTTGAGTGCTAACCAGTCAATGGAAAGACAATACATGATTACAACCGAGACACTTACAGAGTACAAAATAAACCTGTGTAAAAACTCTCAGTGTTGAGATATTCAATAGTTGGGTATTGAGTAGTGTTGGCCCACAAAACACCCTTGTCACTCACGTGGCCCCCTGGAGTCGTATTCCCCCCAGTGTAGGATAGTGTTAATGTGCGGGAATCGCTGGTCGGTGCGGACTCGATGGGCCGAAGGGCCTGTATTTCTAACTGTATGCCCCACTACTCTGCCCCTTGAGGTCAACTTTGTGCAGAGGGAGGTTTTTTTTAAGTTTAATTTAAAAATACAGGCCCTTCGGCCCCGAGTCCGCACCGACCAGCGATCCCCGCACACTAACACTATCCCTGGGGAGAATTTGGGAGAATTTTAACATTTATACCAAGCCAAAAACCAGAGCTCGGAGAAAACCCACGCTGGCCGGTCACGGGGAGAACGTACAAACTCCGTACAGACAGCACCCGTAGTCGGGATCGAACTTGGGACCCTGGCACTGTAAGGCAGTAACTCTACCGCTGCGCCACCTCACAGGGACCAGTTACTGCTGCATTGTGTTCTGGGCATAGGAACTGTTCAGGAACTGGCCCTTCGGCCCACAACCTCTGTGTCGGACACGACACCAGATTAAAACTAATCCCCTCTGCCTGTACATGAGCTATAGATTATGTATCCACAAGCTTCTCAAACGCCACTATTCCATCTGCCTCCACCACCCATGGCAGTGTGTTCCAGGCACTCACCACTCTGAATTAAAAAAAATACCCTGCACATCTCCTTTAACTCCTGCCCCTCGCACCTTAAGAATGGAGCGGCTGGGCTTGTACACTCTGGAGTTTAGAAGGATGAGAGGGGTTCTCATTGAAACATATAAGATTGTTAAGGGTTTGGACGTACTAGAGGCAGGAAACACGTTCCCGATGTTGGGGGAGTCCAGAACCAGGGGCCACACAGTTTAAGAATAAGGAGTAAGGCATTTAGAATGGAGATGAGGAAACACTTTTTCTCACAGAGAGTTGTGAGTCTGTGGAATTCTCTGCCTCAGAGGGCGGTGGAGGCGGGTTCTCTGGATGCTTTCAAGAGAGAGCTAGATAGGGATCTTAAAAATAGCGGAGTCAGGGGATATGGGGAGAAGGCAGGAACGGGGTACTGATTGGGGATGATCAGCCATGATCACATTGAATGGTGGTGCTGTCTCGAAGGGCCAAATGGCCTACTCCTGCACCTATTGTCTATTGTCTATGTTCCTGAGTTTGTAGCATTTCCACCCTTGGATAAAGGTTCAGACTGTCTACCCTATCTATGCCTCTCACAATACTACACACTTCGATCAGGGCTCCCCTCAGCGATCCGATGCTCCAGAGAAAACAATCTAAATTTGTCCACCCCCTCCTTCAGCTAATGCCCTCTGATCCAGCCCGCATTCTGATGAACCTACTCTGCACCCTCTCCAGGATCTCTGCGTCCTGCATGTAATGGGGGCGACCAGAACGGCACCAAATACTTTAAATACAGCCCAACAAACGTCCCGTAAAGCTACAATACGACTCTTCTGATGCCCTGACCAATGGAGGCAAGCATTATCTTCTTGCATCGATTATACAGTTTAGTTTATTGTCACGTGTACCGAGGTACAGTGAACAGCTGTTTGTTGTCAGCAGAAGGACAACACATGATTACAATCAGTCTGAAGAAGGGTCTCGACCCGAATCGTCACCCATTCCTTCTCTCCAGAGATGCTGCCTGTCCCGCTGAGTTACTCCAGCATTTTGTGTCTATCTCATTACAATCGAGCCATTCACAGTGTAGAGGTTTATTGTGGGAGTGGAGATCTAAGAGTGTGGAGCGATTGTGATAGGAGTTTGTGGATCTTCCGTGGGCTGGCACGCTAATACCCCCAGGGTTGGGCACAATCTTGGAAACATTACAGGCAAAAAAGATAGCAAAAAATGCAGTTATTTATAATAATGAACACATACAAATGTGGATTTAGCATCAATGGTTCCTTTATTAACACATAATAAAACATCGCAGATTTCAGATTTCATGCAGATTATTGATGCCACAAACTCAGGTTTCCGTGAAACAGGAGCAAAATATTCATAAATATCAAAATAAACCTTAATTTCACAAAGTGCATGAAACTCTGGTGGATTGAGGGCGTCAGAGCAATGGTCGTAGAAAGTGAGTCTGGGGGAACAAGGTCATGGGGACTAGAGAGAGAAAGGGGCAGAGAGAGAGGGGCAGAGAGGGGCAGAGAGAGAGGGGCAGAGAGAGAGGGGCAGAGAGAGGCAGAGAGAGGCAGAGAGAGGCAGAGAGAGGCAGAGAGAGGCAGGGAGAGGCAGGGAGAGGCAGGGAGAGGCAGGGAGAGGCAGGGAGAGGCAGGGAGAGGCAGGGAGAGGCAGGGAGAGGCAGGGAGAGGCAGGGAGAGACAGGGAGAGACAGGGAGAGACAGGGAGAGACAGGGAGACAGAGGGAGACAGAGGGAGACAGAGGGAGACAGAGGGAGACAGAGGGAGACAGAGGGAGACAGAGGGAGACAGAGGGAGACAGAGGGAGAGAGAGGGAGAGAGAGGGAGAGAGAGGGAGAGAGAGAGGGAGAGAGAGGGAGGGAGAGGGAGGGAGAGGGAGGGAGAGGGAGGGAGAGGGAGGGAGAGGGAGGGAGAGGGAGGGAGAGGGACGGAGAGAGACGGAGAGAAATAGTGGGAAATCGAGAAATGGAGAGGGAGATGCATAGAGACACACAAGAATGGGAAGGAGACAGAGGAGTCCATGAGATTGTCGGAATGATAAATAGTTCAGTATTAAAGTGCGGCTCAATATCAGTTTCACATGAAGAGTTGATTCCACACATACTCTCTGTAGAGGCTGTGGGATGGTGATTCTAGGGGGGGGGGGGAGGGGGGGTTACAGTGAAGGTCCCTGACTGAATGGGGCTCGTGACTTCATGCCCAGGCATCCAGCGGGCTCTGCGGATGCCACCAGCAGCTCCATGCCCTGGAGAAACATTGCACAAAGACTGCAGCAAATCTCCCAGAGTTGTGGCTCGTTTGAGAGTAGAAAATTAGACCAATACTGACCTCGTGTGGATGGGTTCATACAACTGACCCACTTATCCCCCCCCCCCCCCCCCACCCCCCCCTGACAGTGGATCTTCTCCAGTGAAGAGGACACCAATCTCCTCTCAAGGTCTCAAAGAACAGGTAGCTTTAACTTTTAACTCCCCCTCCTCCCGTTCCCAAACTGAACCTTCTGTCCTGGGCCTCCTCCACTGCCAGAGAGAGGCCCAGTGCAAATTGGAGGAACAGCACCTCATATTCTGCTTGGGCAGCCTGCACCCTAGCGGTATGAATATTGATTTCTCCAACTTCATGTAACCCTTGCTTTCCCTCTCTCCCTCCCTCCCCCATCCTCGTTCTTCGACTAGTTTCACTGTCCTCCTGATAACATTTTACTGATTGTGTGCCTCGTTGTCACCTTCCCCTCAGCTCACAATGTACCATTCGACTTTTCTCCCATCACCATCTGCTTTGATTGGCTTTTTCACGCCTTATCCTTCCATATCTCTAGACTCCCTCTCCCCTGAACCTCAAGTCTCAACCCGAAACATCGCCCATTCTTACTCTCCAGAGATGCTGCCTGACCTTGCTGAGTTACTCCAGCATTTTGGGTTCATCTTCAGCAGAAGAACGTTTTGTAGCTTCTGCCCACAGAGGGAATGGCAACACAAGACACAGGGGATAGGAATGGCCATTCAGGCCCTCCAAGCCTGCTTTCCCATTGAAAAAAAAGATCAAGGACAATTTGGTGTTGGTGGCAATCTCCATGGTCCATTGCACCCCACAAGGTTCAACTTCCCTTGAGAACAAATACTTGTCGCTAAATACAATCAACTTTTCTATAGTATTGCTGGATTTGGTTTAGAAATACAGCGTGGAAACATGCCATTCGGCCCATCTATTCCACAGCTGCCCCACCGATCACCCGTTCATACATAATTCTATGCTATCCCACTTTCTCATCCACTCCCTACACACGAGGGGTCATTTATGGAGGCCAGTTAACCTACAAAGCCGCACGTCTTTGGGATGTGGGAGGAAACCCACACAGTCACGGGGAGAACGTGCAAACTCCACGCACACACACACGCGCACAGGTCAGGCTCGAAACCGGGGTCTCTGGCGGCTCTGCCAGCTGCACCACAGAGCTGCCAACTGGTCAAGGTTGGCAAGGGCAAATCTGGTAGTCGTAGAGGCTTTAGTCAAGGGTTGGGTGAGTGGATATTAGCACCGGCCACCAGAACTGTCCCCAAACTGGGCATTGAAAGAAAGCGGTCTTGAAATCTTTTGCAATGCCACAGAGCACACACACACACACACACACAAACACACACACACAACCCTCGTCACCAATTCAGAAACAGATTTCTATATTGTTGAAATAATTACAGAATAATCTTTGATAAACGACCGTGAACATAATGATAATACAGACACAGGAACATACAGTATACAAGCATCAGAAGCGACACAGTTTCAGTTAATCCTGGGCCACAGTAAATATCAGATCTGTTTTCTGAAATGATGTAGCAAGTCTCCATGCAGTTTTTTTTTATAACCGTAAATTTTTAAACATTTTTTTGTAAAAAAAGCTTTAAGTAACTAGAGCTCAAAACTAGACACTATTGATGAAGTAACACTGGATAAGCAGTGGCAGGTTGAAGCAAGTTGATCCCACACCAAGGCTTCATAGAGGGAGAAGGGACGAGGGGAGGTCAGTAGTTTTTTGCATCCTATAGACTCACAGCAGGACTCTTAAATTGTTCCCCCCGCCGCCATTTTAGGAATCATTTTTAACAAGTCAGTATATGGCTCCAGACATTTTGTACAGCTAGTCCCATATTCAATCTAATCTTTTTCCTTCTGTTTGCGAAGAAAACAAGTTGCACGTCTTTAAAAGTACATATAGAAATAAAAAAATAAATATTAAAATATAAAAATATAAAATGGAGGCAGCTGGCTATAGCGAGACTGCCAATCGGTGGGGTGGGTGTACTTCATGTAGGAAGAGTGCTTACACCCATAGGACAGTAGCATGGGGAGGTGGGGGGTGGATAAAGTGATCACCACTCTGATTCTCAGTGGCTGAGGGAACCAGGGTGTGCTGGCATCATTCTAAATTGGCATCTTCAGCATGGGGGCAGGAGAGGGTGAAGGGTGGGCAGGGAACTTCATCACGAGTCGACCATTCGAACCTCAGTGGACAGTCACAGGCTCAGTTAGGGACATCTTAAAAAAAGGAGGCAATTTCACATTGCTACACACTTCTGTAGCAATGTGTCTTTACTCCTTGCCAATTTGCTTCCCCCCTCAACCCCACCCCCTCCTAATTCTCCACAGAACCTGCCCTGGAGGGAATCCACTGGGAACACAACTGTGTTCCCCCCCCCCCCCCCCCCCCCCCACCTCTCCACACACAAATACACAGCTACAGGCTTCATTGGTACAAGCAGTGCCATGTTCAATATGTGTAGGAGGGAACTGCACATAGAAACATAGAAAATAGGTGCAGGAGGAGGCCATTCGGCCCTTTGAGCCAGCACCGCCATTCATTGTGATCATGGCTGATCATCCCCAATCAATAACCCGTGCCTGCCTTCTCCCCATATCCCTTGATTCCTCTAGCCCCTAGAGCTCTATCTAACTCTCTCTTAAATCCATCCAGTGACTTGGCCTCCACTGCCCTCTGTGGCAGGGAATTCCACAACTCTCTGGGTGAAAAAGTTTTTTTCTCACCTCAGTCTTAAATGGCCTCCCCTTTATTCTAAGACGCAGGTTTAAACTGACGATAGACACAAAATGCTGGAGTAACTCAGCGGGAAAGGCAGCATCGCTGGAGAGAAGGAATGGGTCTGAAGAAGGGCCATCGACCCGACCCATCCCTTCTCTCCAGAGATGCTGCCTGAGCCGCTGAGTGACTCCAGCTTTTTGTGTTGGTCTTGGGCAGACGAACTAGTCAGCACAGGGCGAAGCCACACTATGGGGTGGTGAACGTGACTGACATAGCCCCCATCAAGGCAGAGAGAGATAGATAGATTCTTGATTAGTGCGGGTGTCAGGGGTTATGGGGAGAAGGCAGGTTGAATGGGGTTCGGAGGGAGAGATAGATCAGCCATGATTGAATGGTGGAGTAGACTTGATGGGCCGAATGGCCTACTTCAGTTCTACTACCGGCACTTATGACCTAGGCTGAAGAGCTTGGGGTTGGGTGGGGGAAGGGGGGGGGGGGGGGGGGGGTGAAGTTAATAGAGATCCCAAGGGCCTGTTTTACAGCCAGCTTGACCTCGGTGACCCATACAAAGAGTCATAATATAACCAGGACGGGTATTATATTAGTAATTGCCGCCCTCGTTTTTTTTTTGTCTTTTGGTTTCTGGCAGTTTAAAATCTTTTCTTAAAATAAATTCACGTCTTGAAGGGGGAGGGGGGCATTTTCTTTACATTACAGAAAATAGATCGCCCCCTTATCCCCCCCCTGTCTCTCTCTCGCACACACACACACACACAGATACACACAAAAAACCGCGTCATCTTTCCACTCAATTGACAAAATGTCTGGATTCACAGTAAGTTAGGGCAACATCCCTGGCCAAACTCCGGAGGGGATAGAGGGGACATTCGAGGAGGACAATCCGCGACCAGTTACGATCAGCCAAAGAACAGCTCTGTCCACATTACAGTCAAATCGTCCCGGAGCTTGTACAGCTGGCGTAAACACAGAGAGAGAGAGGGAGAGAGGTCGTGGCCAGAGAGCGGGGCATTCGCTGGCTCTGGGGTTGCTCTTAAAAACAGGTCAAACGTACATTCAGTGGGGGTGTGTTGGCGTGATATTGGCACACGGCCAACACAAAGCCTGCAACTGGCTCACCCCACGGGGCTTGATTTACCCCGTGTGTGTGTGTGTAAGTGTGTGTGTGTGGGAGTGTGAGTGTGAGTGTGAGTGTGTGAGTGTGTGAGTGTGTGAGTGTGTGAGTGTGTGAGTGTGAGTGTGTCTGTGAGTGAGTGAAATGTAAGTAAGTGTGTGTGAGTATACACGTGTGAGTGTAAGCAAGTGTGTGTGTGTGAAGTATGTGTGAGAAAGTGTAAATAAGCCTCTATGTGTGTGTGTAAGTAGGCATGCAAGTGTGTAAGTGTGTGTAAGTAGGCATGCAAGTGTGTGAGTAAGTGTGTGTGTGAGAAAATGTAAGTAAGCCTGTGTGTGTGAGTGTGAGTGTGAGTGTGTGTGGGTGTGAGTGTGTGTGGGTGTGTGTGTAAGTAGGCATGCAAGTGTGTAAGTGTGTGTAAGCGTGAAAGAGTGGGTGAGTGCAAGCGTGTGTATGTGTGGGTGTGTGTGCGCGTGTAAGCGGGTGTGTAAGCGTGTGTTATTTGAAGACGGAGCCCTTCGACAGTGTAGTCCTCACGTCCCCTCATCCTCTCGCTGTCCCCGGGTACAGGGGGGGGGGGGGGTGATCCGAGGCTGGCGATTCCTCCCCCCCTTCAAGCATTTTGCCTCCAACAACTTCTTCTCCTCTCTCTCTCTCTCTCTCACACACACACTTACCCCGACCCCCTATCCCCTCCTTCCCCTCCCTCCCATCCCTCGTCCACTCTGGGCCCGGAGGGGGGTAAAGCAGCGCTGGACGATTGAGAGAGGGGGTTCGGGTAGAGGGGGGGTGGGTGGGTGCATGAGTTTAGAGCAGGTTAGAGAGCCAGCAGAGATGGCGAGTTCAAAGAGTCGGAGGATTGGTCGCTGTTGCTGTTCCGCTGGTGAACGAGGCCGCAGCTACTTCCCTCTGGGTAGGTGAACACAAATGAAGACGTGTATGAGGTGTCGGCGCTACTATTCAAAAATGGCTGGACGGTCTGGCAAGGCGGGTAGAAAGGGCTACTGAACGGTACCTCCGCCGGCAGCTGGTAGCCCGGCGGGTAGTTCCCGGTCAACGTGGGCTCCTTCCCGTCCATGCCCAGGGGCAATCCGAGAGAGCTCACCTCGGCACCGGCCGCACTCGGCGGCTGCGTGTTCAGGGGGTCCTGGAACGGGATCTTACAGGCGGGCTTGTGGGCCACCAGCACAAACTCCAGCCGCTCCTTCTCCTTGTGAAGCTCGGCGATCTGAGACTGTAGCTCGGCCTTCTCCTCCTCTAGCTCGTCCGTCTCCTGAAGGGGAAACCAGAGGCGGTTAATGGGAAACTTGGACACACGGACAGACAGAGAGACACAGACAGAGAGACACAGAGAGACACAGAGAGGAACAGAGAGGAACAGAGAGGAACACAGAGAGGGAGACAGAGAGGGAGACAGAGAGGGAGACAGAGAGGGAGACAGAGAGGGAGACAGAGAGGGAGACAGAGAGGGAGACAGAGAGGGAGACAGAGAGAGAGACAGAGAGGGAGACAGAGAGGGAGACAGAGAGGGAGACAGAGAGGGAGACAGAGAGGGAGACAGAGAGGGAGACAGAGAGGGAGACAGAGAGGGAGACAGAGAGGGAGACAGAGAGACAGGCAGACAGAGAGAGACACACACACAGTCAGAGAGAGACACACAGGGGGACACACAGGGGGACACACAGGGGGACACACAGGGGGACACACAGGGGGACACACAGGGGGACACACAGAGAGAGAGACAGAGAGAGAGACAGACAGAGAGACAGACAGAGAGACAGACAGAGAGACAGACAGAGAGACAGACAGAGAGAGAGACAGAGAGAGAGACAGAGAGAGAGACAGACAGAGAGACAGACAGAGAGACAGACAGAGAGACAGACAGAGAGACAGACAGAGAGACAGACAGAGAGACAGACAGAGACCCAAACAGATAGAGACGGAGAGATACACAGACACGCGGGTAGATAGAGAGAGACTCTCACACCCAGACGTGGAGGGGGATAGCAGGAACTAGGCTACGATAGCCGGAGCAGGAGGTGCCGGGGTGGGGGGTGAGACGGGAGCGGGGAAAGACGGGGACGGGGAGCAACTTACGCTCTGCAGACGGTCGGTCAGCTCCCGGCGCCGGTTGCGACACTTGGCGGCGGCCAGTTTGTTTCTCTCTCTGCGGACACGGCGCTTCTCCTCCTCCTCGGCGGTCAGCTGTAAATGGGCAGACGGACAAGGTGCTCGGTCAGTCCCCGCTGCTCCCACGGTAACCCCGCTCCCTGCCCTGCGAAACACGACCTACAACCCTCCATCCAACACCCCTCTCCCTCAAAAGCCCTCTTCCCTACCCAAAACCCCTCAATCCTTGCAACAACAAAAAAAAATCCTCTCTGCAACCCTCCATCCTCACCCTCATTCAGTCAAACAAAGGTCCTGACCTGGACAGTGTTTATTAAACACGTTCTGGAATTAAAAACAGCATCTGCAGTCCCTTGTTTCGCATTATGGGGAACCTACACACGGACTAACTCAGGATCTAGCTGCCCTGTAGTGTTTGATGGGCCACTGTGGAGGGAACTCTGTTCTGTATTCGGACAAGGGGTTGGAGGAAGGTGTAATCGAGGCAATGTGGCCTAGACGCAGGCAAATGGCTACAATATCACCAGGCGCATGGATAACGCGAATCCCCCCACTCCCACATGCTAAAACGGTAGGGCATAGAATGGAGAGGGGGGGGATTTAATAAGGATCTCACTTTCCACTCAGAGGGCAGTCCGTTTCTCGAGGAAGCAGATACAATTACAGTAAGAATTTCAAAGGGCACCCAGAGAAATATGATGTGGTGAATCTGTGGAATTTATTGCCACGGACGGCAGTGGAGGCCAAGTCAGTGGATACTTTGAAAACAGAGATGGACAGAATATTGGTTGGTAAGGGAGTCAGGGGTTATGGGGAGAAGGGGTTGAGAGGGAGAGATAGATCAGCCATGATTGAAAGGCAGAGTAGACCACGAGTCATAGAGTGATACAGCGTGGAAACAGGCCCTTCGGCCCAACTTCCCCACACTGGCCAACATGTCCCATCTACTGGCTCCAAACCGGTTCTAAAGGCCAATTCTGCTCCTAGAACTTACGAACCTATGAAGACAAGGAAGGGCAGGGGTTTGGAGGGACAAGGGGTAGGTATGAGGGGTTAATTGGACGAGCCCACAGAATGCTAACTCGGCCGTCATGGACAGTTTGGGCCAAAGGGCCTGCTTCCCTGCTGGAAGTATGTCCATCTCTGGTTCACCAAGGTGTCATGGAGTCTGAAGAAGGGTCTCGACCCGAAACGTCACCCACTCCTCTCCAGAGATGCTGCCTGTCCCGATGAGACACTACAGCTTTTTGAGTCCACCTTCGGTTTAAACCAGCATCTACAGTTCCCTGCTACAACCATGCAAGAATATCATAGAAGAGGATCATAAATCATAAGTGATAGGGGTAGAATGGGGCCATTCGGCCCATCAAGTCTACTCCACCATTCAATAATGGCTGATCTATCTCTCCCTCCTAAACCCCATTCTCCTGCCTTCTCCACATAACCTCAGACACCCATAGAAACATTGAAAATAGGTGCAGGAGGAGGCCATTCGGCCCTTCATGCCAACACCGCCATACATCATCCACAATCAGTAACCCGTGCCTGCCTTCTCCCCATATCCCTTGATTCTGCTAGCCCCTAGAGCTCTATCCAACTCTCTTTTAAATGCATCTGTAATAATCGAGAATCTATCCATCTCTGCCTTAAATATATCCAAATAGACTTTGCCTCCACGTTTGGAGCCGCCTGCCCTAGTATGTGTGTGTGTTTAGACCCTAGTATGTGTGTGTGTGTGTAGCGCGCACTTTAAGGCTCACTCACCGTCTCATCGCGGGCCCTTCTGGAGCGGCCAGCTCGGGCGGGCCTGGACGGCTCGCCGCTGCTATAGGAGCACATGGCAGGGGCGGAGTAGCTGGTGCTCGGGAGGTTATACGGGTCCATGGATGGATGGGCCATGGAGGGGAGTGGAGGCTGGGGCTGTGTCTGAGCCACCGAGGAAATGACGGTCGGTTGAACCATCCACTGGAGATCCTGGCTGGTGGTAATGGCGGTGAGAGTTGGCACAAAGGATCCTGGCAACTCGCCAACGCCCGTCGCACACTCCTGAAACACATTCAAACGGAGGACATCGTTCATGAGGAGGTCTTGGATTTTGGGGCTGGATGGGCATTGATGGGGGGGGGGGGGGGGGGGGGCAAGAGGTTGGAAACTCTCCAGAGAGTTTCAGCCTCTTGATCAGAGCATGGAAACAGGCCCTTCAGCCCAACTTGCCCACAGCGGCCAACATGCCCCATCTACACTAGTCCCACCTGCCTGCGTTTGGCCCATATCCCTCTAAACCTGTCCTATCCATGTACCTGTCCAAATGTTCCTTATACATTGAGATAGCTGGAGACACACATAACTAATTCAAATTGAGTTTTGCTTTTGGGAACCTCTTACAAGAGGAGAAGGGGGGGGGAGGGGGGGGGGGGGGGGGGGGGAGGGGGAGGAGGAAGTATGGCAACCGTCACCCTCCTTTGACCCATTCCCTGTTCTAACAGAGAGAGATCATGAATCCTTATTTGTTATTTAAAACAAAAACATGGTACGTAAAGAAATATACAAAAATGAGCAAGTATGTGGCTTGCTTTACTGAAAAGGTTGTCGCCTAATCTGGGCATTTATAGCTGGAGGCACTCAGGGTGGGGGTCGGGTGGGGGGGGGGGGGGGGGGGGGGTCGGGCAGCATCTGTGGAGGGAATGTATGGACAGCATGCTCATGTTCACACACGTCATTGGAGCAGAATTAGGCCATTCGGCCCATCGAGTGTGCGCCGCCATTCGACCATGCTGACCAATCTTTCACTTTCAACACCATACTCTCGAGTGGATGAGATGCCACATTGTATACTCATTCCATTATTGGCCTTCAGTATTTTTTTTTGCACTACTTCAGATGATACAATAACACCCCCCCCCCCCCCACCCCCCAGGGTGGAAATGCCAAGCTCTAGAGGGCACATCTTTAGAATGAGGGGAGGCAAAGTCAACAGGGGATGTGCAGGCCAAGTGTTGTATTTACATTGTGAGTGGTGGGTGCCTGGAACATACTGCCAGGGGTGGAGGTGGTGGTGGGGGCAGATGCAACAGTGGGATTTAAGAGGCTTTTGGATAGGCACATGAGAATGCAGAGAATGGAGGCGATGGATCATGTGCAGAGACAAGATTAGTCTAACTTTGCTTCAGGTTCGGCAGCCACATTGTGGGCCGAAGGGTCAGTTCCTGTGCTGTACTGTTCTCTGCACCCTTCGGCCGTTTTGCATTGACATGTATCAGACTTTAACACCTGACTGTTTACTTTGAGCTTCATGCAAAACACAACCCAATTGAGCTGGTGTAGACACGACAACAAACTAACAGAAACAAAGAACTGCAGATACTGATTTACAAAAAAAAGACAAAATGCTGGAGTAGCTCAGCTGGAGTAGGTCAGGCAGCATCTCTGAGGAACATGAATAGTTTGTATCTGAGGTTAGTTTATTGTCACGTGTACCGAGGTACAGTGAAAAGCTTTCAAGGGAATGGACTGGCTTTGTACCCTTCCATATCTCGTTTCCCCTCTCCCCTCACTCTCAGACTGAAGAAGAACTGCAGATGCTGGTTTAAACCGAAGATAGACGCACAAACGCTGGAGTAACTCAGCGGGACAGGCAGCATCTCTGGAGAGAAGGAACGGGTCTGAAGAAGGGTCTCGATCTGAAACGTCACCCATTCCTTCGCTCCAGAGATGCTGCCTGTCCCGCTGAGTTACACCAGTGTTTTGTGTGTGTCAATATCTTGTGGAGTATTAGAGAAGCAGTTCACGGTTTGGCCAGGAGGAGTCGCCTTGTGATAGTCACTGGTTGCAGGAAGGTTCCTCTCTGCGTGTCTGTGCGTCAATACGCGCCTCGTCTCTGGTGATAATTGTGTAACGAATCACCCCGTGACCCAATACAAAGGTTACTCATCCTGCAACACATGCACAGGTCTCCGGTCGTGGGCAGGCAGCCACAGAGATTCAAAAATAACACTTCAACCCATTATGAAGAGACGGGTAATACAAATGAACTGCATAGAAGCTTGAGGGGGGATCTTATAGAAACTTACAAAATTCTTAAGGGGTTGGACAGGCTAGATGCAGCAAGATTGTTCCCGATGTTGGGGAAGTCCAGAACAAGGGGTCACAGTTTAAGGATAAGAGGGAAGTCTTTTAGGACCGAGATGAGAAAATCATTTTTTACACAGAGAGTGGTGAATCTGTGGAATTCTCTGCCACAGAAGGTAGTTGAGGCCAGTTCATTGGCTATATTTAAGAGGGAGTTAGATGTGGCCCTTGTGGCTAAAGGGATCAGGGGGTATGGAGAGAAGGCAGGGATGGGATACTGAGTTGGATGATCAGCCATGATCATATTGAATGGCGGTGCAGGCTCGAAGGGCCGAATGGCCTACTCCTGCACCTATTTTCTATGTTTCTATACACTGCTTAATACAATAGACATACCCCCCTTCGCTCCATAGATGCTGTCTCACCCGCTGAGTTTCTCCAGCATTTCTGTCTACCCACTAAAATTATGGGGTAACTATAGTCAGAGGGTGGTGAATCTGTGGAATTCTTTGCCACAGACGGCTGTGGAGGCCAAGTCAATTGATATTTTTAAGGCAGAGATATATTCTTCATTCGTACGAGTGTCAGGGGTTATGGGGAGAAGGCAGGAGAATGGGGTTCGGAGGGAGAGATAGATCAGCCATGATTGAATGGCGGAGTAGACTCGATGGGCCGAATGGGCTAATTCTGCTCCCATCACTTATGAACTAATGTAACTCAGCGACTCAGGCAGCATCTCTGGAGAGAAGGAATAGGTGACGTTTTGGGTCGAAACCCTTCTTCGGACTGAGAGTTAGGGGAGAGGGAAACGAGAATCTAACAACTGTTCTTAGTTCAGGGGGGAGTCGCTGTATGATTGTATGATTGTATCCCTAATACAAATCTAATCATGTTATTCATGCCTTTGTACCCCGTGGTCGCCGGTTTTAGAAAGTCAGAGTTGGCCGTCACAGAAAAACAGGCCCTTCGGCCCATCATGCCCATTGCGACCCTTGTGTCCATCAATATAAATTGGCGTACCCATTCAAATGCCAGTGAAGGAGTTTCTAAAATGTGTTCGACTCCACTAACTTGTCTGGCAGCGCGTTCTGGATATCAACCACTCCAAAAATACACTTGTGCCTCAGATTTCCTTTAATAAACTTTTGCTCGTCTTAAACCTCTGCCTCCTTGTTTTGACCCCCCCCCCCCCCCTTACATGGGGGAGAAAAAACGATTCTGTCTCTCCTATCTTGCCCTCTTAGTTTATTCATCGGCTTCATTGGATCCAGAGAAAGCAATTCCAGAGAAAAACTGTCCATCCAGTCTCTCCTCATAACTAAAGTCCTCCAATATAATAGAGGCAATATCCGTGACCCCCCCCCCCCCCCCTCCACTCTCTCTAACACATAAATCCTACCTACAGTAACAGTGTGGTGGCCAGAAGTACACACTACACCCCACATGCGGTCTAAACAGTGTTTGTGGTGCAAACATGCAATGTTTATATTCTTTGTCCTAACCCAGGAAGGCAAGCTGCCTGTATCTTTCTTCCTGAACTCGCTTTTCCTTTTGATTAAAGATAGACACAAAATGCTGGAGTAACTCAGCGGGCCAGGCAGCAAGCATCTCTGGAGAGAAGGAGTGGGTGACGTTTCGGGTCGAGACCCTTCTCCAGACCACCATCTGCAGTTCTTTCCTACGCTTTATTTTGATTAAACCAGAAACTGCAGTTCCTGACAAACTGCAGTTCCTGACACCTCCTCTCTGCCATACATACACACACTGCGGATACCGTGGTGCAGACCACTGCATCGAGTTACAAATCGACCTGCCAGAGAGCAGCTGGGGTTCCTGGACGTCCAGATTCCATAACAGCATCTGTCCATCAAACCATCTGGCTATTGAGCATTCCAAATAAACTCAGAACTACAAACTCGCAGGGTTCAGAGTCAGACCCGAAACGCCACCAAATGCTGCCTTGACCCCCTGAATTCTCCAGCACTTTGTGTTTTTTTTGTAAGCTAACATCTGCAGTTCCTTGTTACGCCAGGCTGCCTTGTTGCACTAGAGACTGGAGTTTATTTTTTGCACTATATTCATTTAATATTATTTTTTGTTTGCCTCTGGCGTTATCTCTTGTGAGATGCTGTGTTTACAAGCCTGCTGTACAGCGGCTGCAAGCAAGCAAGCAAGCAAGCGTGTAAGTATTCCGCTTCGCCACACATCACAATGAATGAAATACACTCCCGGCTCCTGGCGGAATGTAGCCAGTCCGGGAACCCGCCGCTTTCCATTCATAAAATAACCGAGCGGTGGGCGGGACCCGCGCCGACAGCGTGGTTGCCCTAGCAACGTTCCAAAATAGAACGCGGCCCGACGTCAGCACGTCGCGCCCCGGGGGGGGCGGGGCCGGCGTAGCGTCACCCGGAGGGTTCCTATACGTCAGCCTTACGCACGTAACCGCGTCCCAGTGCAGGCGAGAGGTTTCCAACTTGCAGCAAACTATTGCTATTCACCCTCAAATCGATTGCAATCGACCCGGCGCTCTAATGCAGCCGCGGCCACATGCATTTGTCATTAACACCAATATTAACTGCCCCAATTCAGCTACAGTGACCTTTATTGACCTGCACATCTCAATAATCAATATATTTCTGTCCCGGTTAAATGCTTCGATGCCACCATTCCCCTCAGCCAACTATCAAATAACCATTCCACATGTATTTGATAATCGTCTGCTTTGAGCTGTCGTTTTCACACCTGACCCTTCCATGCCTCTACTCTCCCTCTCCCCTGACTCTCAGTCTGAAGAAGGGTCTGGACCAGAAACGTCACCCATTCATTCTCTCCAGAGATGCTGCCTGTCCCGCTGAGATACTCCAGCTTTTTGTGTCTATCTTCAACATTTTCCTTTATCTATTGCTAATATTGTTACCACAAATACTCCCGGTTGCAACACGTATTAAAGTTTAAGGGTAGTACCAAGGAACTGCAGATGCTGGTTTAAACCAAATGCTGGAGTATTATGTTCTCCGGAGACGCTTGCCCTGACCCGCTGAGTTACTCCGGCACTTTGCAATGTAAACTCCGCCTGGTATTAAGCTCCGCTTACCTGGGCCGCGGTGGTCGGGCTGCCAATACTCTGACTGAAGGAATCCACGGATGACAGATACTGAGGCTCCGAGGGCGAAGAGCTGCATCTTGAAGCCGAGTCGAAGTCGCCTGAGAATCCCTGGTACATGTCCTCCCAATCGTTGAACAGCCACGATTTGTTTCCTCTTGAATCCAGTTTCCCGTTTGTAAGAGAACAACTATTTTTCTTTAAAATAAATCCTGTGCGGTGTTCTAGCGTCCGATGATGGTGCTCCCGCTGCTGCTGCTCCTACTCGCTGCGCCGCTCACTTTATGAATGAACCAGTTCCTCGCCCTGCCTTCTTATAACCATGTATCCACCGACGTCAGGCTCATTAGAATAGCAAGCTGCCAGATGGAGGGAAATGGTCAAATTCCGCGCTCGACGAAAAAACCAGCGGGTCCTCGACTAGCAGACGTGAAACCGCCGTGGCCCGAGCTGCAAATGGCACTCCAACCGAGCTCCCACTCTGTTTTATTGCCCAGGATACGCGATAAAACCCCTCCTGCGAGGAAGCGCCGCCCATCCGGGATCCCTGACGTACATGCCCAAATATGGAACTGTGTAGTTTGCTGTTTACTGGTAACCAAGCAATGACGACAGAGGGAATCCCTCTCTAGACAGCGGCTTCAACATAGACAGAGTTTTAAATAGAAACCAAGTCTTTATTTTTTAATTTTATGCCATAAATTCTATCTTTTAAATAGTATAAGATTTAAATTTCTCCAGGGGTGCATAATATACCATCCATTCGCTCTTACCTGCAAACAATATATAATATATCCCTTAAATACATGTATATATTGGCGGCACAGTGGCGCAGGCTCAGCGGCAGAGTTGGTGCCTCACACCGCCAGAGGCCCGGGTTCAATCCCAACCTCGGGCGCTGTCTGTACGTTCTCCCTGTGACCTGCGTGGGAATCCTCCCACAAGCCAAAGGCGTACAGGTTTGTAGGTTAATTAGAACTGTAACATTGTCCCTGGTGTGTGTAGGATTGTGTTAATGTCTGGTGACTCGGTGGGCCGAAGGGCCTGGTCCACCAAACTAAACGATAGCTCAGTGTATATTCCTTCTCTCCAGAGATGCTGCCTGTCCCGCTGAGTTACTCCAGCATTCTGTGCCCGTCTCTCCGTGTCTCGACTAATATTTCTGACTCTCGGTTGTAAATTTCAACACGAGAACAAACCGCGAAAAGATTTTTAACAAATAACTTAGAGGAAGCTGCATAATTGACATTCCTCTTTTTTAAAGGTGCCCACAAGACGTTTTAGTTTAAACTTAGTTGAGTTTGTTGTATCTAGGATAATGCACGCTGGTTCCGGCCCAAACTTCACACAAAGGGTGGTGGGTGTATGGAACAAGCTGCCACAGGAGGTAGTTGAGGCTGGGACTATCCCAACATTTAAGAAACAGTTAGACAGGCACATGGACAAGGGGTCACCGTTTAAGGATAAGGGGGAAATCTTTTTGGACCGAGATGAGGAAAACATTTTTCACAGAGAGTGGTGAATCTCTGGAATTCTCTGCCACAGAAGGTAGTTGAGGCCAGTTCATTGGCTATATTTAAGAGGGAGTTAGATGTGGCCCTTGTGGCTAAAGGGATCAGGGGGTATGGAGAGAAGGCAGGTACAGGATACTGAGTTGGATGATCAGCCATGATCATATTGAATGGCGGTGCAGGCTCGAAGGGCCGAATGGCCTACTCCTGCACCTATTTTCTATGTTTCTATGTTTCTATCCCTGGAGAGAAGGAATGGGTGACGTTTTGAGTCGAGAGAGTTCACCAGCGAAAACTACTTTCTTCGCCTTTCTAGAGATGTTAGCCCCAGGTGCGTTTAGAGAGGGAGGGGCCACCCCCACAGCGAGATCTTTTTTTCAGACAGTCGTGTTTACATTCCGGGAGCGGGCAATGCTTGATTTATGAGGAAGGGCCGAGATTCCTGTAAGCAGAGCCAAGTTACTGTTACTTGAACCCAGCTAGCGCTGGCCTAACTCCAATGAAAACACAACACCTTCACCAACATTACACCCGCTCTGCCGCTGAATGCCAGTGAAACTTCAGACAAAGTTTGGGAAAGAAACCGTAGAACTTGACATTAATAATTGATTAGGAAAACGAGGAAATGTAAGCATTTCTCGACAGCAAACCTCTTCGAAGGCAATTTCCAGAACCAGGGGCCACAGTTTAAGATACACAAAAATGCTGGAGAAACTCAGCGGGTGTAGCAGCATCTATGGAGAGAAGGAAATAGGCAACGTTTCGGGCCGAAACGTTGCCTATTTCCTTCGCTCCATAGATGCTGCTGCACCCGCTGAGTTTCTCCAGCATTTTTGTGTACCTTCGATTTTCCAGCATCTGCAGTTCCTTCTTAAACATTTAGCCACAGTTTAAGAATAAGGAGTAAGCCATTTAGAACGGAGGCGAGGAAACACTTTTTCTCACAGAGAGTGGTGAGTCTGTGGAATTCTCTGCCTCAGAGGGCGGTGGAGGCAGGTTCTCTGGATGCTTTCAAGAGAGAGCTAGATAGGGCTCTTAAAAATAGCGGAGTCAGGGGATATGGGGAGAAGGCAGGAACGGGGTACTGATTGGGGATGATCAGCCATGGTCACATTGAATGGTGGTGCTGGCTCGAAGGGCTGAATGGCCGAACTGCTCCTGCCACTTATGACCTTGTGATCAGAACACTGATCCTCTCGAGAGTTCACGGAGTCCCGGCATTTGCAAGTGAGCCCAAAACTTCAACGGCGTGTGGTGGCCTGCCCAGTATTTATCCCCCAACCAGCACAGCGCACACAGGGCTTGGGTTTAACGGGTGTGTTGGATCAGCGCTGCCTGTGGTTCCTGCTGCATGGACTGGCTGCTGACCCAGGTCCCTGCTCAATGCTGAAAGGTGAGTGCAGACTGCTACACCGGGCCCAGCCCAACACCTCCATGCAGGGCAGCGTGTGGTGAAGAAGGGTCTCGACCCGAAACGTCACCCATCCCTTCTCTCCAGAGATGCTGCCTGTCCCGCTGAGTTACTCCAACATTTTGTGTCTATCTTCGGTTTAAACCAACAACATTGTCCTTCCTGCAACATGGCAGTCCTCCATGCAAGAATATAATCGAAGAAGATCATAAGATCATAAGTGATAGGAGTAGAATTAGGCCATTCAGCCCATCAAGTCTACTCTGCCATTCAATCATAGAAACATAGAAACATAGAAAATAGGTGCAGGAGGAGGCCATTCGGCCCTTCGAGCCAGCACCGCCATTCATTGCGATCATGGCTGATCGTCCCCAATCAATAACCCGTACCTGCCTTCTCCCCATATCCCTTGATTCCACTAGCCCCTAGAGCTCTATCTAACTCTCTCTTAAATCCATCCAGTGACTTGGCCTCCACTGCCCTCTGTGGCAGGGAATTCCACAAATTCACAACTCTCAGGGTGAAAAGGTCTTTCTCTCACCTCAGTCTTAAATGGCCTCCCCTTTATTCTAAGACTGTGGCCCCTGATTCTGGACTCGCCCAACTTTTGAATTTTTTTTCCTGCATCTAGCTTGTCCAGTCCTTTTATAATTTTATATGTTTCTATAAGATCCAAACTGGGTGATCTATCTCTCCCTCCTAACTCCATTCTCCTGCCTTCTCCACATAACCTCGGACACCCGTACTAATCAAGAATCTATCCATCTCTGCCTTAAATCTATCCACTGACTTGTGGCCTCCAAAGCCTTTTGTGGAATATCATAGAATATCAGGCAAAAAGTACAGAAGCATGAAAACGCACACCACCAGATTCGGGGACAGTGTCTTCCCTGAGGATATCAGGCAACTGAACCATCCTACCGCAACCAGAGAGCGGTGCTGAACTACTATCTGCTTTGGACTATCCTTGATCAGACTTTGCTGGCTTTACCTTGCACTAAACGTTATTCCCTTATCATGTATCTATACACTGTAAATGGCTCGATTGTAATCATGTATTGTCTTTCTGCTGACTGGTTAGCACGCAACAAAAGGCTTTTCACTGTACCTCAGTACACGTGGCAATAAACTAAACTGAACTAAACTATCAAGAATATCATAGTCTAACAGTGCGGAAACAGGCCCTTCGGCCCAACTTGCCCATGCTGACCAACATGCCGCATCTACACTTGTCCCACCTGCCCGCGTTTGGCCCATATTCCTCTAAACCTGTCCTAGCCATGTAGCTGCCAAAATGCTTCTTAAACATTGCAATAGTCCCAGCCTCAACTAACTCCTCCGGCTGCTCATTCCATACACCCACCACCCTTTGTGTAAAATTGTTATCCCTCAGGTTCCTATTTAATCTTTCCCACCTCACCTTAAACCTATGCCCTCTGGTTCTCAATTCCGCTACTTTGGGGAAAATTCTGAGTCTATGACCTCTAGTCCTAGACTCTCCCACCAGTGGAAACATCCTCTCCACATCCACTCTATCCAGGATTTCCCCTTTAAGGATAAAGGGGAAATCCTTTAGGACCGAGATGAGAAAAACATTTTTCACACAAAATGGTGAATCTCTGGAATTCTCTGCCACAGAAGGTAGTTGAGGCCAGTTCATTGGCTATATTTAAGAGGGAGTTAGATGTGGCCCTTGTGGCTAAAGGGATTAGGGAGTATGAAGAGAGGCAGGTACAGGATACTGAGTTGGATGATCAGCAATGATCATATTGAATGGCGGTGCAGGCTCGAAGGGCCGAATGGCCTACTCCTGCATCTATTTTCTATGTTTCTCTGTGTATCTATGTTTCACTATTCTGTACATTTCAACGAGGTCCCCCACTCATTCTTCTAAACTCCAGCGAGTACAGGCCCAGTGCCGACAAACGCTCATCATAGGTTAACCTACTCGTTCCTGCGATCATTCTTGTGAACCTCCTCTGGACCCTCTCCAGAGCCAGCACATCCTTCCTCAGATATGGTGCCCATGATGAAAGACAATGTAGGGAAAGTCTTCTTGAATAGAATAGAATAGAATAGAATAGTTTCTTTATTGTCATTGTAACATGAACCATGTACAACGAAATTGTAAAATGTCAGCCAGTCAGTGCACCATTCAAACATTTCTAAAAGCTAACGATACATACAAAGTAAAATATTTAAAAAGATAAACAACTAAAATAAATATCATAAAAATAGCACGCATAAACACCCAGCCCTACATCCTTCTGTCGATTTCATGTATGTATGTATCGCCCCTGCGTTCCTTGGCGGCTACATTTAGTGCCTTTATAGCAGTGGGGTAAAAACTGTTTTTAAGTCTGTTTGTCCTTGTCCTTGTAGATCTGTACCGTCTGCCTGACGGTAACAGTTCAAACAGGGAGTGTCCGGGGTGGGAAATGTCCTTTATAATACTTTGTCCATCCTATCCACTTGTAATGCCACTCTCAGCGAACAATGTCCCTGTACTCCTAGCTCCCTCTGCTGTACTACACTTCCCAAGCCCTTGGCATTCACGGTGAGGGTCCTGCAGTGTTCTGGATTTTGTGAATGCTGATCAACAAAGACCCCCTCAGTTTGGAAAATTCTACATTTGTCTCCCACACAGGATTAACCAACGGCTATTTACAAAATGGATAAACAGACTCCCCCCCACCACTGACTCCATCTACACTTCACACTGCCCCGGAAAAGCAGCAACACAATCAAAGACTTGTCCCACCCCAGACATTCCTTCTTCTCCCTGCTCCCATCCGGCAGAAGGTACAGAAGCTTGACAGCCCGCACCACCAGACTCAGGAACAGCTTCTTCCCCTCTGTTGTCAGGCTTCTGAACGGTCCTTCAATAAGCTAGGGTACTGTCCGATTCACCTCTACCCCATTGCGGACATTGGACTTTGTCTGTGGAACTGATGCGCCACAATGCTGAGAACTATATTCTGCACTCTGTATCTTCCACTTTGCTCTACCTGTTGCACCTGAGTTTGATGTGATTGTATTTAAGTGTAGTGAATTCGCAACAAAGCCTTTCACTGTACCTCACTACATGTGATGATAATAAACTTAAACCTGGACTAACAGTGGAATCACTGAGGAGGCCCTTCAGCCCACCGTCTGTTCTTTGCCACCTAGCCCAATCCCACCTGCCAGCCCTGCAGGTCATGAAGAAGGGTCCCGATCCAAAACGTCCCCCATTCCTTCTCTCCAGAGATGCTGCCTGACCTGTTGAGTTACTCCGGCATTTTGTGTCTACCTGCAGGCCGTGACTCTTCAAGTCAATGTTGAAGTCCCGTGTGAATGTACTAAAATGTTCCTCCTCCTACACCCTCTTGGGCAGTGAGTTCCAGACCTCCACCACCCTTCACTTCACCTTCCGTCTAATTCCTCTACCAAGGTGGCACAGTGGTAGAGTCACTGCCTCACAGCGCCCGAGAACCGGGTTCGATCCCGACTACGGGTGCTGCCTGTACAGAGTTTGCACGTTCTCCCTGTGACCCGCGTGGGTTTTCTCCGGGATCTCCGGTATTCTCCCACACTCCAAAGATGTACAGGTTTGTAGGTCTGAAGAAGGGTTTCGGCCCGAAACGTCGCCTATTTCCTTCGCTCCATAGATGCTGCTGCACCCGCTGAGTTTCCCCAGCAATTTTGTGTACTTTCAGGTTTGTAGGTTAGTTGGCTTCGGTAAAGATTGTAAATTGTCCCTAGTGTGTGTAGGACAGTGTTAGTGTGCAGGGATTGCTGGTCGGCACAGACTCGGTGGCCCAAAGGGCTAATTCCACGCTGTATCTCTTGACCAGGGGTGGGGAACCTTTTCTTTTTTTTTTTTTTTTTATTTTATTTATTAGAAGTAAAGTACATTACAATAATAATAAATTTTATTTATGGGCGCCTTCCAAGAGTCTCAAGGACACCTTACAAAAATTGAGCATGTAGAGGAAAAACATGTAAGAGGAATGAAATAAATAGTAGAGACATGACTAGTACACAAAGTAAAGACAGAATTAAATACAAAACACAATACAATTACAATAATACAAGCCAAATATAACTTAATACATTTCTTGTACCACTTCACATTTTTTAAGCTTTAAAAAGAGAAAAAGGTAAAGAAAGTGAGATAGAATCGTGAGTGTGTGAAAAAAGTGATCAAGAGAAAAGACTCAATACGCGAAGAGTTAGAGAAAAAAGTTAAGAAATAGGCCGTAGAAAAGAAAAAAGAGAAAAAGAAACAAAAGCTATGTTAAGGAAACAGAGCTGGAAGGTTTATACCAACTTCGTATTTTTCATCCCCCCTCACCAGGTCCTGAAACCATTTCTTTTCAGAGTTTTGTTGCATCTTATACTTGTAGTAAGTCGATAAATGCAGACCAAGTCTTTTGGAAGTGTGGGGAACCTTTTCATGTTGGAAGACCGCATTAAGCTAGCTGTAATCTAATAAGGCCACATCCAAGAAACTTCAATTAGATACACTTCAAAATGTACATTATTTTGTAAAAATCTAACTACTATGTACTAACTTCAAGAAGATGAAAACATTTTGTTAATTCTAAAGTTAACTAATCTTTTAATTACTTTGTTGTGACTGCTTTTTTGTGGGAAAACATTTGAATATTTGGTTGCAACTTGGAGGTACGCAGTTTCAGCTGATCTTCTAGATGGGTATCCGTCATTCATGACCTTAAGGGCGTCTTGATTTGGGTTAGGTAAGAGAATGCAGATTGGCAGCAATAAGTGGTTGAAAAGCAAGAAAGCATTTTTCGTGCATGTCAAAGTTAATGTACATTCTAGAGTCGCATTAGAACTAAATCATGAGCATAACAGGTGTTAAAATAGCCCTCGTGACTTGCTAATGTTTTAATTGTGGCTGTCATTCGGGGAGGATTGTTTTGTTGAATATTCTTTTACTCTTTGGTATTTTAAATACGTTCATTTTTAAATAAAAATAAAAATAATAAAAGATGAACAAAAACATATTAATAAAAATAAAGGATTTGTTCTACAAAATTTGGATTCATTCAAAAGGCCGCACTTAATGGCCAAGAGGTTGCATGCGGCCTTAAGGCCACAGGTTCCCCACCCTTGATCTAGACTAATCTAAACTAAAATTTGCAGATGGTGTAGAGTAATGAAAGCTTGCCTCTGTAATATAAAACAAGCCTGCTCCATCAGAGCTGTTCATAAGATCATTGCAGCAGAATGGGTCCCTTATTCTTTGAACCCTCGGCTAAAGGAAAGAAGACACAAAATGCTGGAGTAACACTGCGGGACAGGCAGCATCTCAAGAGAGAAGGAATGGGTGATATTTCGGGTCCAGAGCCTTGTTCAGACCAAAGATCCTATAGAGGAGCAAGATAGACCACTCCTGCTAAATGCAATGGGCTGACGTGTAGTACGCAACGGAGCGGAACGTGGGCCTTTTTTTCATCCATTTCAGTAACCCGACCCGACCCGACCTGACCCGACCCTACTCGCAGTGTAATCAACGTTGCGGTGGAACAGTTTGTGTTAATAAATTATAATTCTGAAAATGAGGAGAAGATTTTTCCCAAAGAACTTTTATTTTTACCAGGATGTTTCCGTAACCGGCTTCCGTCTCCGCACTTGTATCTTTGCTCCGCTACGGGATCTTTGGTGCGGAGACGGAAGCCGGTTACGGAAATGGGGCCGAAAATTACCCGCGAATCTGCCCATGACCGTACTACGTCTTTTTCGTCAAGCGATCCATCTTGCTCGCTTATAGGGTCTTTGGCTCAGACTGAGAATCAGGGAAGAGGGAGCCTGGAGATATGGAAGGGTAAGGTGTGAAAATGACAGATCAAAGCAGACGATGCTCAAGGGAATGTAGAGTGTTTCAATATTGGCTGAGGGGAAGGTGAGTACAAGGCACACAATCAGTAACATTAATCAGGAGGACAGTGAAACTAGGGTGGGAGAGGGACAGAGAGAGAGGGAAAGCAAAGGTTACAAAGTTATAGAAGTCAATATTCATACTGCCAGGGGGAAACTGCGCAAGAAATCCTCCCTATTACATAAAACATAATTTTATTCACCACAATGAAGTCTCCCCTCGACCTCCTTCCTTCCAAGTAAAATAATCCCAGCCTCTCCACTTTTATTGCCTTGCAGCTACATTTTCCAGTTCTGGCAGAGTCAGTAATGCGGTTATGAGAACTCACAGCAGGGGTCCTGCATGCTGAGGCTGATCCAGACTGGCCAAAAACTCACACACCATCTGCTGACTTGGCTCATCTCAACAAGCGTGTGTGTGTGTGTGTGTGTGTGTGTGTGTGTGAGTGTGTGTGTGTGTGTGTGTGTGTGTGTGTGTGTGTGTGTGTGTGTGTGTGTGTGTGTGTGTGTGAGTGTGCTTGTGCGTGCGTGTGTGTGTGTGTGTGAGTGTGTGTGAGTGTGTGTGAGTGTGTGTGCGTGCGTGTGCGTGCGTGTGTGTGTGTATATGTGTGTGTGTATGTGTGTTTGAGCTTGTGTTTGCTTGCTTGTGCTTAATGTGAGTGTGTGTGTGTGTGCATGTGTGTATGCGTGTGTGTGTGTGTGTGTGTGTTTGTTTCTGTCTGTGGGGATGCGGTGTATTTCTCAATACTGTGCCTCTGAATTAATTTGTCTGTGATTGTAAGTACGTGCGTGTTTGTGTGTGTGCGTGCATGTGTGTATATGTATAAAACTTTGTGTGTGTGTATGCGAGTGTGTGTGTGTATCTATATATATATATGCACTGTATATATATATATGTGTGTGTGTGTGTACAGAGGGAGTATAGTATTGCATGTGTATAAAGCATAGTGTGTGTGTGTGTATATACGTGTGTATGTGTGTGGTGGCACGTGTGCATAAAGTATTGGGTGTGTGTGTGTACAGAGGGAGTGTAGTACTTCACGTGTATAGAACATTGTGTGCGTGTGTGTCTGAGCTTTTACTGTGTTACATTTACTGTGCTTTATTCTATCGGGTAAAAGAAATAAAGAATTGCATTTCCGTGGCACCTATCACAGCCTTGGGATGACCCACAGCATTTTACAGTCATTAAGACATTTTTTAAAGTGTGGAGAATGTTGTAAACTAGGAATAATAATCTATGTACAATAATCTGAGAGCAGGCGCAGACATGATAGACCGAAGATCATCTATGGTGTAAGTAAATATGGACTCAGTGAGAGATGCCGGTGTAACTCAGCGGGACAGGCAGCATCTCTGGAGAGAAGGAATGGGTGACCTTTTGGGTCGAGACGCTTCTTCAGATCGGTCAGTGCAATTAGTTGCAATGTATTTATATATAGAGCATAGGAACAGGCCCTACGGCCCACAATGTCTGTGCCGAACATGATGCCAAGTTAAACTAATCTTCTCTGCCTGTGTGTGATCCATATCCCTCCATTCCCTGCAGTTCCATCCAAAAGCCTCTTAAACGCCACTATTGTATCTGCCTGCACCACCACCCCTGACAGTGCGTTCCAGGCACCCACCACCCTTTGCCTAAAAGAAACTTGCCCTGCACATCTCCTTTAAACTTTGTGTAGGAAGGAACTGCAGATGCTGGTTTAAACCAAAGATAGACACAAAATGCTGGAGTAACTCAGCGGGACGGGCAGCATCTCTGGAGAGAAGGAATGGGTGACACTCCTCAAGAATATTGATGTCTAACTTCAAGTAACCCTTGCTCTTCCTCCCACTCCATCCCTCCCCCATCCTAGTTCTCCGACTAGTTTGACTGTCCTCCTGCTTAAATTTTATTTTGTGTGCTTTGTTGTCCACTTCCCCAAGCATACAATGATCTATTCTACATTTTCCTTGACCTTCGTCCACTTTGATCTCTCGTTTTCACACCTTACCCTTCCGTGTCTCTCGTTTCCCTCTCCCCTGACTCTCAGACTGAAGGAGAGTCTCGACCCGAAACGTCACCCACTCCTTCTATCCAGAGATGCTGCCTGTCCCGCTGAGTTACTCCAACATTTTGCGTCTATCTTCTAGAAATCTTTCATCTCTTTGGGAAATGTTTGCAATAAAAAAACACTCTTATTTTGTTTGAGACCAACTGCCTACATGGATTTGGGTCTGATTAGTTTGCATTTAAAAGATGTGAGGAGATGATATTAGCTCACGGATTATTTTTAGTTTTAGAGATTTAGCTTGGAAACAGGCCCTTCGGCCCACCGAGTCCATGCTGATCAGCGATCACCCAAACATTAGTGTAAACTTTAGAGCATACAGCATGGAAGCAGGCCCTTTGGCCCACCAAGTCCTCGCTGAACAACGATCACCCGTACCACTAATTCTATTCTACCACACATGGGACAATTTACCAAAGCCAATTAACCTACAAACCTGCATGTCTTTGGAGTGTGGGGTGAAACGGGAGCACCCGGAGGAAACCCATGTGGTCAGGCAGAGAACGTACAAATTCCGTACAGATACCACCCATGGTCAGGATTGAACCCAGGTCACTGGTGCTGTGAGGCAGCAACTCTACTACTGGCAAGGACAGATATATGGACAGGACAGGTTTCGAGGCCGTTAGACCAAATGCAGGCCAATGGTACCTGCACAGAATGTCAAGTTAGCTGGCATGATCAAAGTGGGCCAAAGGGCCTGATTCTCTGCTGTATAAATCTATGACTCTAGGCAGTCTTTAGGTTGAGGTTTATTATGGTCACGTGTAGACAATAGGTGTATCAGGCAGCATTTCTGGAGTAAAAGGACTGGTGACATTTCGCGTCGAGACCCTCCTTCAGATTTCAGACTCTGCTTCATCAGTCTGAAGAAGGGTCCCGACCTGAAACGTCCCCTGTCCACGTACTCCAGAGCTGCTGCCTGACCCGCTGAATTACTCCGGCACTTTGAGTCTTCTTTTGCAAACAAGCATCTGCAATTCCTTGCTTCTGTGTGGTCAGTGGTATTCTGTTGCACAATTTGTGACCTTTTTAACACTTGAAAGAAATATGTCCTCGGTCGATGACTTCTGGACGTTTCCAGCAATTTCTGCCCTCGATTCAGGAATTCCTGCAGGAATTTCTGGAATGCATTCATTTCTAGATTATGTCAGGGCTGAGCTATGTGCTCGTCAGCGGCCGCCATGCGGTCAGTTTCACCTTCCGGGCTGTCTGGTGGACCACGTGGTGTACACAACGCTCGTCGCCAAGGCGACCGCTGGCGTAACGTTCCACGACGGGGTGACGTCGACGCTCACACCCCCTTGTTGTCCCCGTCGCCCGGGGCAACGCTTCCGGTACACAGCCGCGCGGGGGCGGGGCCGCGGCCGACGTCACTACGCTGCGTGAAAGGACCGTGGACGTCACGACGCTGCGTGAAGGGGGGGGCGGTGTCCCGGTTTACGTCACCGGGATGAGTGACATGCAGGGGGGGGGGCGGGGCCTGGCGTCTATCCAGGAAGTGGCTGCTGTGCTTGTTGCTCTATCAGCATGGGGCTAGCACAGGGCAGCGGCCATTCAGCCCACTGGCCATTCACCCTACTAGCCACTCTACTAAGCCATGATCAGATACGATAGAGCTTTATTTATCCCAGGAGGGAAATTAATCTGCCAACAGTCATAAAACACAACAAGATACATCTACATGTAGAAAGACTGGATAGACTCGGCTTGTACTCGCTAGAATTTAGAAGATTGAGGGGGGATCTTATAGAAACTTACAACATTCTTAAGGGGTTGGACAGGCTAGGTGCAGGAAGATTGTTCCCGATGTTGGGGAAGTCCAGAACTAGGGGTCACAGTTTAAGGATAAGGGGGAAATCTTTTAGGACCGAGATGAGAAAATCATTTTTTACACATAGAGTGGTGAATCTCTGGAATTCTCTGCCACAAAAGGTAGTTGAGGCCAGTTCATTGGCTATATTTAAAAGGGAGTTAGATGTGGCCCTTGTGGCTAAAGGGATCAGGGGGTATGGAGAGAAGGCAGGTACAGGATACCGAGTTGGATGATCAGCCATGATCATATTGAATGGCGGTGCAGGCTCCAAGGGCCGAATGGCCTACTCCTGCACCTATTTTCTATGTCTATGTAACATTAAATTAAAGTGACGAGTGGAAAAGATTGGGGATGTGCGAAGATTTGGGGAGGGGGGCGGGGATGGGGGGGGGGGGGGTCAGTTTACCTCACGACAGAAGGGGGGGGGGGGGGGAGTTGTACAGTTTGAAAGCCACAGAGGGAAACAGGATCTCCTGTGGCATTCTGTGCCACATCGGCCATTCAGCCCACAACTACTCACCCTATGACCTATTCAGCACACCAGACATTCACATACTGACCATTCATTCCACTAGACATTCACCCCTGCGGCCATTCACACCACTGGCCATTCGGCCCGTCCACTGTCTATGCTTGCTCACTGTAAAGGCTGTAGAACCAAATTGTGTGAACTTTGAATTCTACAATTCTAAGTTATCCCTGCCAACCCTTCCCGTATCACAGTTCCCCACTCGCCTCTCCTATCGCCCCTATTTCTCTCCCCCCACCCCCCCCACCGCTGCTACATTCCTTCCTCTGGCTTCACAATTTGCAACTCTACAATCCTTCTGAATCTCACCTTCTACTTAAATATCTGGCTTAGTCCCAATCACCCACCTATCGAAAATCTTCCTCGTTTGTTGCCACCTATTGCCTGCCACGCTGTCCCTTTTTCTTCCAGCTTTCTTCACCCCCCCCAGCCCCAAATTCAGTCTGAAGAAGGGACCTGACCCGGAAAGTCACCTGTCCACATTCTCCAGAGATGCTGCCTGACCTGCTGAGTTAGTCCGGCACTTCACGTGATCTTATATGCAAAGCAGCATCTGCAGTTCCTTGCCTCTATTCATTTACACTGCTCCTTCTCCACACCCTTGTTGTGAAAACCTCTAAACTTTTAATTTGAATGTTTTGCTTGCACTGCACTATCAGGAAAAATCTTTGGACTTTAGGCTTCAGAGATACAGCGCAGAAACAGGCCCTTCGGCTCACCCAGTCCGTGCCGACCAGCGATCCCCATACACTAACACTATCCTACATACTAGGGACAGTTAACCGACAAAATCTGTACGTCGATTTTGTGGCCGATTAGGAAAGGGGGAGATGCAACGAGACCTGGGTGTCATGGTACACCAGTCATTGAAAGTAGGCATGCAGGTGCAGCAGGCAGTGAAGAAAGCGAATGGTATGTTAGCATTCATAGCAAAAGGATTTGAGTATAGGAGCAGTGAGGTTCTACTGCAGTTGTACAGGGTCTTGGTGAGACCACACCTGGAGTATTGCGTACAGTTTTGGTCTCCTAATCTGAGGAAAGACATTCTTGCCATAGAGGGAGTACAGAGAAGGTTCACCAGACTGATTCCTGGGATGTCAGGACTTTCATATGAAGAAAGACTGGATAGACTCGGCTTGTACTCGTTAGAATTTAGAAGATTGAGGGGGGATCTAATAGAAACTTACAAAATTCTTAAGGGGTTGGACAGGCTACATGCAGGAAGATTGTTCCCCATGTTGGGGAAGTCCAGAACAAGGGGTCACAGTTTAAGGATAAGGTGGAAGTCTTTTAGGACCGAGATGAGAAAAACATTTTTCACACAGAGAGTGGTGATTCTCTGGAATTCTCTGCCACAGAAGGTAGTTGAGGCCAGTTCATTGGCTATATTTAAGAGGGAGTTAGATGTGGCCCTTGTGGCTAAAGGTATCAGGGGGTATGGAGAGAAGGCAGGTACAGGATACTGAGTTGGATGGTCAGCCATGATCATATTGAATGGTGGTGCAGGCTCAAAGGGCCGAATGGCCTACTCCTGCACCTATTTTCTATGTTTCTATGTTTCTATGTCTTTGGAGTGTGGGAGGAAACCGGAGCACCTGGAGAAAACCCACGCAGGTCACTGAGAGAATGTGCAAACTCCATACAGTCAGGATCGAACCCGGGTCTCTGGCGCTGTAAGGCAGCAGCTCTACCACTGCGCCACTGTGCCTCCACGTTCCTCCAGCACTTTGTGTCGTTTTGTGCAAACCGGCACCTGCAGTTCCTCGCATCTACTGGTTTACACCGCTCCTCCTGTGTAGCCCAGCTGGGAAAATCTCTAGACTTTTATGTTGGGAGTTCCCATGGAATGTGGCAATGTTTTCCTAAGTGTTACACAACTTCCTCAGGTTCCTGAAGCCACTGCCCTGTGACCACCAAGGCTTCCCTACACTGAACCGAGAAACATCAGCTTGTTTTGACACCGTGGAAGACAATTACAGGAAACTAGCCAGAGGAGGGGAAAGGATTGCTCGGTACAGGCAAATCTAGAAACACAAAACCCTGGATAGGAAGGAACTGCAGATGCTGGTTTCAACTGAAGGTAGACACAACATGCTGGAGTAACTCAGCGGGACAGGCAGCATCTCTGGAGAGAAGGAATGGGTGACGTTTCAGGTTGAGACCCTACTCAAGTCTGAAGAAGGGTCTCGACCCGAAACGTCACCCATTCCTTCCCTCCAGAGATGCTGCCTGTCCCGCTGAGTTACTCCAGCATGTTGTGTCTACTTTGTTTTGCGGGCTCTCCAGAGAGATTAAACTGTACACGAGTAGTTTTTTGACCTGCTGAGTTACCTGGAGAACGCGCAAACTCCACACAGACAGCACCCGATGTCAAGATCAAACATGGGTCTCCGTCGTTGCGAGGCAGGGTGTAGGGAGTTGGTGCAGGAAGTGGGTGCAGGAAGTGGGTGCAGGAAGTGGATGCAGGAAGTGGATGCAGGAAGTGGGTGCAGGAAGTGGGTGCAGGAAGTGGGTGCAGGAAGTGGGTGCAGGAAGTGGGTGCA